>NW_004949100.1:16862345-16864341 GCF_000317375.1 Microtus ochrogaster | reverse complement strand
TGTGTGTGTGTGTGTGTGTGTGTGTGTGTGCTAGTTTTATTGTCTATTCTCCATGGTTTGGCTCCTATCACTTAACATTTTTAAGTCAAGCATTTTAATAACTCCAGCTTTGTTAATTTTGATTATTTGAGTTCTTTTGTGGTTCTATACAAATGTAGGAGTGTTTCTATTTTGTACTTCCATAATGAAGTCAATTGCCATTTTGATAACAATTATGTTGACTCTGTAGATTGTATTGGTGCCATGAATATTTCATCAGTATGATTCATGCCAGTCTAAGAACATAGAATATCTTTCTGCTCTTGATGTTCATTTCAATTTATTTTATACCTTTGTTAATTTTTCTTGGAGGGCTCATTAACTTCCTAGGTTAAATTTATTCCTATGTATTTTTATTTGTTGTAGCATCATGAATGAAGTTGCTTTCTTGTTAAAGTGTAAGTGGCGGGCTACGTTCCTGGCACCCAGCTGTCTGCAAGGCTAGCTTTATACCTGAAATAATTACATGGAAACTGTATTCTTTTAAACACTGCCTGGCCCATTAGTTCTAGCCTCTTATTGGCTAGCTCTTACATATTGATCTAACCCATTTCTAATAATCTGTGTAGCCCACGAGCTGGCTTACCAGGGAAGATCTTAACCTGTGTCTATCTGGAGTGGGAGAACCATGGCGACTGACCTGACTCAGCTTCTTTCTCCCAGCATTCTGTTCTGTCTACTCCACCTACCTAATTTTCTGTCCTATCAGAGGCCAAGCAGTTTCTTTATTACTTAATCAATGAAACAACAGATAGAATGATGACCCTTCTCCATCATTTCCCCTTTTACTGGTTAAACAAAAAGGAAAGGCTTTAACTTTAACATAGTAAAATTACATATAGCAAAACAGTTATTAAGCAAGAATTAGTTACAATATTTATATCTACCTTATCTTTTATCATAACAATGGAAAACTATAACTATAACTAACCATTCTTCAAGTTTATCAAAGACTCCAGAAGGATATAATATTACCTAAGTAAACAAGAATTCCAAAACTCTAGAAATGACAAAGACATCTCTCTTCCTGTATAGTCACCCAAAGTTCCTCTGTACTGTTGGGGCATCCATCTTCGGCCTACAGGCCCATAGTATCCAGCAGACATTTCCATGAAGCAGAAATTTTCAAAGACAGTTCAGTCACTTTCTGCTCTCCTGCAGAATGTCTTGCAGACTCTTTCATGAATCAGGAACCCCGAAAGACCATCTCACTTTTAGGCAAGTTCAGCAGTCCTCTCTCTGTGGGTTCTCTGTGTCCAGTTTATGCAACAGTCCAGGCAAGAGCAGTTTCTTGCCCAAATAGCTATCAAACTCCATAAGGAGCCTCTTCAAATGCCCATCTTCCTCTTGAAGTAGCTGGGGCTGCCAGGAGCAGACATGTCTCATTGCCATGAAAAACCCTAAGTTATTAAAATATTTTAAATGCTATATTCTGCAGTCTTTGAGAGATATGAAGAATGTCTATCTAACTGAAATATATCTCTATATATCTAGAAAATCTAACTAACATGACTACCAGCTTTACTATTATCGATGATTATCCATTAGCAACCTATATTTCCTATTATACATTACATTTTAAATGAACTACACAATCACAACACCTTAATCAATATCAGAAATACATATACATATAACAAAATTGACCTTAAAATCCATACCAATGTAAATTATTCATATCTATATCATACCCCCCCTTTAAATGTAAAAGAATATAAACAATATTTGGGAACATGGGCGCAGTTTTTTCTCTCCAAACTGCTTCCTGCTGAATGGGGGCACTGTTATTCAGGTATTTTATGGGATAACCTGTCTGCTAGGTTCATCTCAGTCGGCAGTTGAGCAAATTAATTTTTTGAGGGTGTTCACAGCAACCTTTCAGGAGGGCGAGGTCTATCATACCATATTGGAATAGAAGAAATCCACAGGGTCTCATCCTCTGTGAAAACAAAAGAAG
>NW_004949100.1:16848874-16861795 GCF_000317375.1 Microtus ochrogaster | reverse complement strand
AAAAAAAAAAAAAAAAACAAAAAACAACGAAAAGAAAAGAATCTAAGCTGTGACAGCTGTGACATTCCTGGGTCCAAAACAAGTACTGCCTGCTTGCCCTGCCCAGTCCAACATGGGGGAGCTGCTTGTGACTGAATCAGTTGTGTCTCTGAGCTGCAGAGTGGAGGGCTGCTTTGAATGATGGCTCCACCTCTCTCCAATATCAAAATGGAGGATGTACCATTTTCTAGTAGCTCTGGGGCCGCCAGGTAGGAGCTGCAATCAACAGTTTAACTCTGAGACTGAGCGTGCTGCACAGAAACTCTTTTCATCCAAGTTACAGCCAAATCTGACACTCAGAGCACTGTGCAGTCTCAAAACACGTCTCTGTATGGTGGCAGGAATCCACCATGCTCTTCTGCCTGCCTAAGCCTGATTCTGCTGTCTGCCCAGGTGCAGGCAGCACTGAGCCATTGGCAAGGTCTCAGAGCACTCTCCTGATCTCAAGCGGGAGCAAAAACATCCAGTTCCATAAAAGCCATTGAAATGCTTTAAAGCCAGAGTTCACGCTGGCAGCACAGCCCCAGGAAGCTACGCTTTAAAATGACACAGCTTTTTTTTCTGCTGCTGTTGCTGAATCAGGAAATCTCTCTACGGCAAGCCACCAACAAAGAGCAAAATTCTGCGTTAAACTCTTGTTTTTTCTCTGTTTAAAATTAAGCTCTGTTTAAAATTAAGCTCTCTTGGGTTTTTAAGTGGATTTAGCCCATCACATCTGGGCGCCACTCTGTTGAAGTGGGGAGGGGGGGGCTCCTCCATCACTTTCTTGATTTTTTTTCCCTCAAGAATTTAATTATTGCTATGTAAAAGGCCACTGAATTTGCAAATAGCTTTTGGGTGCTGCCACTTTAGTAAATTTATCTATCTCTTTAAAGAGCTTATGACATTCTTCAAGTCTGTTAACATATAATTTTATTAGAAACTAGGGATTAATACAGAGAAACCAGGCTCGAAAATTAAAAAAAAAAAAAGAAACTAGGGATTGTAGACTTTTTGTATTTTTTTCCTCCTATTTTCTTAGGCCTATGACTAAGGAATCCATTGATCAATTGAGTAAGAAGGGCAAAGGTTGACATCCTTTCCCTATCATAGTAGAGAGAACAATATCAGGTTTATTGGTAAATGACGATAAAGGCTTGGATGTCTCCTAAACTGTCCATATTGTCTTCAATTAGAGAGGATATGGTTTTTCTACTAAATCTTCAGGTTTCACAGAAAGAAAAAACAATTGATTTTCTTGGTCAGTACTCTTTAATAGCATAAAATTCATCTTCTATATCTAAATTAAGTGCCTTTGACATTACTAGTCAGGAAGGCATGCTGTTTATAAATATAGAATTATAACTTAATACCGAATATTAAAGAATGATGAGAGCAAACTCTTTAGTCAGGAATCAACTTTGCAGGCAGAATTTCAGCCATTTATTCTGAATTATAATGAAATTTTCAGGCAGGTTTGCAGCTTCCCCTCAGAAATCATAAGGGTTTGCATCTATTTCTCTTTTGCTGTTATTTTTTCCAGATTGAATGGTATCTCTTTAAAAATCATGTTTTAAAAGCTATTATAATTTATTGCCTCTAATAAAATGAGTTGCTTAAATTGTTGTCCTGAGATTGAGCCAACCTTAAAATTATTGTTTAAACCTTAAAATTCTGTATAAAACTTTGTAATATTCTTCTGGCTTTGATTTTCTAATTTATATACTCCCAGCACAAAGAGTAAAGCCCAGAGTCTTGGTTTTCATCAAGTCACATTGGCAATGCAAGGAAAACACAACATTGAAGTATTATTTTCATTATTTAGGTGTGTTCATTGACTTTATCCAGCATAATAATCATGAATATATACATACAAAATATTTTGATTAGTATACACCTTGATTTCTGAGATTTAAATCACATTTTAGAGTAAGCTTTTATCTTTATTGATAAACAAATGGTGTCCCTTATTACTGAAGTATCAAGATTTAATTATAATATTTTCCTTCAAAATGCATACTGTGGAATAATAGCTATAAAAATAACCATGATTTTGAGACAACATTTTAATTCATTATTCAGTAAATAAAGAATACGCAGCTTCCCCTAGATAATATGCTAACACTTACATATTAATTAAAATATCATGATAACATTCTGGAATAAATTTTCCAAATTTCTCATTATTTAAGTTACTAATTATGACTATGTTTTTATTAGAAGCAAAAACCTAAATAAATGCTACTACAATAAATGCTATAATTCTTGGTACTACATTTCAATATTTATAGTAGGGAGAGATTGTAAACTTTGAATATTACAATGACAATTGTGTTATCCATAATTCAAATATGCAACTAATTTATTAGAGAAAGCTAATTTATTAGAGATCAAACCTAGTTCATTCAAAATAAACAACTTAATTAGGGGCTAGTAATATTTCAGTGTAATTGGTGTATGAACACCTCCTAATAAATGTTGATTCTTATCAATTTGATCACAAAGAAAAATTAAGTAGCAAATACTCTTGATTAATTATATTGGCTTCTCTGTATAGTTGAAGGAAAGGATTCTTATTGGTTACTTTTAAGATGAAAATTGAATTCATTTCATAATTTAGGGTAGGCATGTGTATATCTTTCTATGGATGTGATAAAGAAACATGAGGTAAAGTAACTTGTGCATGAGAGGTTTATTGCAGCTCACAAGTCTCTGATTACACTCCATCACTGAGGGCCATCATGGCAGGAACTCAAGGCATAATTCTGAAGACAGAAAGTGGTGTAGAGGCCTTGGAGGACTGCTGCTTCGTGACTGTGCCCCATGACTTGCTCTGCCCACTTTCTGAGAGCACACAGGACCACCTGCTGAATGGTGGCACTGCCCACAATGAACCGTACCCTCGTATGTCAATCGTGAATCAAGGAAATACATAGGCTTTTCTATAGGCATTTTATCAATTATGGTTCCCTATTCACAAATAACTCTGGCCTGTGTCACGTGGATATAAAACTAAGCTGCATAATGTGTGAGCAAACTCTTTTCTGATTTGCTTTTCAGTTATTATATTTTAATACAAAGAAAAGAATGTTACAAGAAGCGAGATTATAGAATGAGATAAGGTGTGGTTTGAAAATACTGAGGTAGATAATCTACTGAGCACATCTTCTTGTTTTCTCCTAGATAAGATGAGGCATCTTCATTCAAGATTTGTGTACATCCTTTTATTTGAATGTTTGCTTTGATTTTGTTATTATTTTAAATGTTTTTTTTTTTTCAACTCAGGTTGCTTGCCTTTATGTCTATGCTCCCAGTTTGGTCCATTTCAGCTAAGCATGTTGCTATGAAGAAATGTCTAACCTGTTTATTTGAGTATAGGAATTGATGATCCTCACTTTGCTTTCCTATTCCATCAGGCTTATTGATTTTAAAGAATCGCTCACTCCATCTATGCTTTTCTCTTCCACTTCTACATCATTTTATTGTTATTGCTGCTCTAACCTTATTGCTATTTTATTTCAGCCTGCTTTGGTCTTAGTTCATTTTCCTTTATATTCTAGTTTCTTAACATGAAAACTTAGGTTGATTTATGATATTGTTAAAATAACTATTGCTTTGGTTTTGTTTAGAAGTATTAGTTTCTGTGCAATAATGTAAATTTGTGCTTGTATACTTTCATTCATCTCAAAGAATTTCATAATCAACATTTTGTTAAGGATATATATGTGTGCACGTGTTTTGTCTGTGTGATTTAAAGAGTATCAAAATAGAGCCAGACATTGTGGCTCGTGCCCATAACTCACAACAGAGAAAGCAGAGACAGCAGGACTGCTATGAATTTGAGTCCAGTTTGGTTTCCAGGCCAGTCAAATACATTTGCAAAGTGATCAAAGATCCTGTGAGACTTATCTCAATAAGTGAACAGCAGAAGAAAATAAAGTGCAAAAATGAAAAACTAAAGGGTACCTAACTAAAAAAATATAATGTGTGTGTTTGCCTTGGTTGGCATCTCTGTGACTGTATGATGTGTGTGTCTGTGTATTTCTCTCTGTTTGCCTGTGTGTTCCTCACTAGAGCTGCTGATGAACACTATCCTGAATGAGGGATTATTCATTTTTTCTAGCTTATTTACTTATGCATTTATTTCTGCTGTTACTCCACTACTATTATACACAGCACATCCCCATATCTCCATATCTATTGCTTGTTCAATGAGGGAACCCATACATTATATGTGATCAGAAATACTCATTTTTAATGATGTTTTCTTATGCCTAGAAATTACATCTCCCTAAATTTATGGAATCATGTTGAAACACACTCATATACATACACAGCAAATTTCTGTCCATTCTCATATAATTTGTGAACATCCAGCAATGAACAGTTGCATTATTCTAATCTATCCTTGTAGGTGCATCCTAGTTTAATAGTTTATTTTAAATGAAGGGTTTTGTTTTTGTTTTTCTTCTTCTTTTTTTTTTTTTTGAGACAGGATTTCTCTGTGTAACAGCCCTAACTGTCCTGAAACTAGCTATTGTAGACCAGGCTGGCCTTGAACTCACAGAGATCTGCCTACCTCTGCCTCTCAAGTGTGGGATTAAAGGTGCGTGCCACCATCGCCCAGCAAGTGAAGATATTTTTAATGTACTCTTTTGTCATACCTTATAAACTCTGTGGTATACACCTGAATTTTAAGATATTTATAAAATACTTGCATATATGAGATAATTATCAAATACTTACATATATGCATATTAAGTCACTAAGCACTAATATTGCAGGGAGGCCATTAGTTTGTTCCCGGCTGCTCAGCCCCAAAATAACCACACAGAAACTGTATTAATTAAATCATTGCTTGGCCCATTAGCTCTAGCTTCTTGTTGGCTAACTCTTACATATTAATTTAACCCGTCTCTATTAATCTGTGTATCACCACATGGTGTGGCTTTCTGGATAAAATACCAGAGTCTGTCTCCAGCAGGGTTACATGGTTTCTCCTCAGACTCCACCTTCTTCCTCCCAGCATTCAGTTTAGTTTTCTTCACCTAGTTCTGTTCCCCTATAGTTCTGTTATCGGCCCAAAGTAGTTCCTTTATTAACCAATGATATTCATAATTTATAGAGGGGAATCCCACATCACACTAAGGTTTTAGTATCAAAGTCTTGATATGCAAAACACTTTAAAGGACTTTTTTGGTAAAACAAAAGTATGAGATGACTTTTCAATAGATAGGGAGTAGTATTTAAGCGTAAATTACAATTGCACAAAAAGACATTAAAAGATTTACATCTGTGATTATTTTGAGTCAAATCTGTAACACAATAGATCTGTAATCTCCTGCCAGACAGCCATAACCTGGAGGTGCTAACAACTGATATGTGCAGGAAACGGCAAAACTCTGCAGATGTGACCTTCTGCTGTCGTTCCCTTTAGAGGAGTCTCTGCAGCATATTTGTGTAGAAAGCTACATGTGCCCGACTTGCCTCTAAGCTGTTTGGACAACAGTTTCCAGGCTGTTTTATCCCTGGTCACTGCTTGAGCTAACAACAAACTTTTGCATCCTTTTAGTGAACAACAAGTTAAGCCTTTTTGTTTGGGCAAAAAGAACACAGGGCTGGTCCTCTGGGAGATTTCTAACAACAGTGCAGCTCTTGCCTGTAGCGGTACAATTTTCTCTCTTTTCTGTTCCTTTCAGGCTCCTGTGTGCAGCAACCCTGTTCTTATAGTAAAAAATCACACATGGGCTCCCCTGACACTCCATAGGATCCTATTGATTCTAGGTTCAGAGCTTGGGGCTGGCCATTTTTGTTTGACTTTTTGACTCTGGCTGTAGGCTCTTCATGCCTGGGTCTCCTGACATAAATGCTGTTGAATTCCCAGTCAGTGGCATTTGGGTCAAGAACTAAAGAAACGATTTCAAGAAAGATATGACACACTCCAAAGTATAAAATCAATTCTTGGGATATTAAAACAAAACAAAAAAAACCCTTCCATATGGATGAAACTTAATGCAACCAGCAAACTTGTCTAGTAAGCTGACTCTAGATGCACCATGTGCATATGTGAATGTTAATATATATAGTCACACATGCATAATTGTTGAGCTATATACTATGAATAGCATATAAGTGGTAAAAATGAAATGGCAAAACTAGATTTTATTATTTTTAGCACAATGTAATTTAAGTACAAATGAAGATAAATTAGAAGAAATTAAAACAAACAAATAAAACTAAACACAGGAAGGAAGCAACAGTCACCATGTGCCCTCTGAGAGAAGTCACTTTTGATAATGAGGACCAGAATGGAGAGTTCTAATGAGAAAGACACAAGCATTTATCATCCTCATGAATTAAAGATATGGCTATCTGGGCTGGAGAGGTAGATGTTTCAGTCCTTAAGGACACCCATTGTTCTTGAAGGAGACTTGAGTTTAGTTCCAAGCCCCCGGGCAATGTGGCTCACAAAATTTTCTGAGTCCAGCCCCAAGGAAATCTGACCCTTCCAGGCTTTGAAGACACAAGCACTAACACACAGATCCCAATATCTTGAATTGTATCCCTTCTGTTTCATCTAAAATGCTATATAGATATGTTCTTTTATACATAATTTTGTACTTAAGAATATAATTTTTATTA
Source organism: Microtus ochrogaster (assembly GCF_000317375.1). NCBI lineage: Eukaryota > Metazoa > Chordata > Mammalia > Rodentia > Cricetidae > Microtus > Microtus ochrogaster. Next base: position 16,855,135 of record NW_004949100.1, on the reverse strand, counting down.
ATTCTCATATTCTACTATTTTAAATTTAAAAATCTACCAAAAATGTCATGCAAATTATATTTTCTTCTCTTTTGATTTAGAATCTATGTTATTTTGGATCAAACACCTATGCATTTTGAAGTTATCAAAAGAGAGAGAAAGATAAACTGTACAAATATTTCCATTTCTTCAATCCACATAACTTTCATTGAACTGTTTCCAGTGCTCTATAAATATTTGAATCATAGACAGCTGATATTCTTTCATAAATTTGATTTGGAAATGATTTCATCATTTTCTTGATGTCTGAATTAATTTTACAAGAAAAATAAGTGTCCAAACACTGGGCTGAATTGCATAAAAATATGCCAAGCAAAATGTAAACACACAGAAAATGAATTGATAACAACATGTCCCGGCAGAAGTCTGGATAATTTAACAGCTCTCTTGTAGCCATTTTACTTTTTAAAAATTCACATTTTCTTATATAGTGAACTTAACAACATGTGTGCCTTTGAGAATCCTAAAAAATAGCTAGATATTCCTAAGAGTTTGGTCTAAGTAACTGCATTCAATATCTATTATTTTTTATATGTATGAGTGATTATCTACATGAGTATAAGATCCATATAAATGTCAAGTGCATGCTGAGATCATAGAGGATGCCACAGCCCCTTGACTGGTGAATACAGATCATTGCGAGCTACCATGTTGGTGCTGAAAATTGGATCGTTGTCCTCTTCAAGAATTGGAAGTTCTCTTGACCACTGAGCTATCTTACCAGCCTTTGCATTCAGTATCTTTGTTTTGAAAATTCATATAATATTGTGATCATGTTTTTTATTCTCCATTTTCTCCAAGATTCTCCCCTGCTCCATGCATCCAACTCCGTGCCTTAATTATTTCTTTCTCTTTCAGCAAGTAAAAGGAAACAAATAATAATTTAAAAATGCAAAAGAATGCATAAGAAAAACATATACATACAAAAACCATTAAAAATTCATACTTCACCAACAAAATAACAATAAGATTTTTATTAAAAAGCTACAAAGCAATATGAGACAAAAATAATCTATAAAAGCACCATTGAGTTTTGTTGTGTGTTGATCATCTACTGCTGGACTTGGGCCCACCCTTATTATCTGCCTTGTGAGACTATATTAGAGAAAATTTATTTTTCTCTTAGCAAGTTATGGGTGAGAGATCTTGTGTACTCCTCTTTCGCAGGGTGGGGACCCAATCTGGCTTGAATTTGCGCAGGCCTAATGTATGTTGTCATAGTCTTTGTACGTTCATGTGTACAGTCCTGCTGTGTCTGGAGGACACTATTTCTTTGGTGTCATTCATCCTATGGCTCCTGCAATCATCCACCCCCTCCTCCATATAGTCCCTTGATCCCTGATGCAGGGATCACATTTTGACGTTTGATGCAGACGTCACATTTAGGACTTAGTGTTTCAAATTTTCTCACAGCCTGCACATTATCCAGTTGTAGGTATCTGTACTAATTCTTAGTGAAACATTGGTCAGTGGGTATAGCAGAATGTAATTTGTCATTTTATTGCTACAATCCTTTAACAGAACAATAGTATTTGCTTTTTCTCTAGGTCCATGGTCTATCTAGTCTCAGGTTCTTGGCCACCTGCTACGTGTGGCAGGGTTCCATGTCATAGAAGTGGTCTTACATCCAATTAGATAGTAGTTGGTTACTCCCACACATTTGTGCCACTATTATACCAGTGTGTCATACAGGTAGGTCCCTGTTGTAGATTGCAGTTTTGAAGATATGTTGGTGTGCAGCATGTATTCTAGTAACATGAACACTAGTTAGTAGGGGTGAAGGCTCTATGTGTGCACCAGCTTGATTTTTCTGAGTTCAATGAGAGATGTCAATGTTGTTTTCAGTAATGGGACCTCACAATCAATTTGAAGACAGCAACCAATAGCCTTGCAAGTAACCTTAGATGTATGTTTAGGAGTTTTTCATGGAGCCCCTTCTGTCAACAACTCACTTAGATATATTATTGGCACTGGAGAACATTTATAGTAAAATCTGATGGTCTGACTACTACACCATTACTATGCTTTTATAATATTGCTTTCAAACTGGAACCATTCTACAGAGAATGATGTCATAGCCAACAGCTATGCATAGAACTAGGGTAATGGCTAACATGTCCATGGGATTTGAGTATATTGACATTGAACACAATGCATGAAGCACTGATTCTAAAAAGTAGTCCATTTCAAGAGTGTCAAACATAGATTCTCAACCATAATGAGTTTCCTAAACTTTACGGTTAAGGTCTACCTCTTTATATACTACTTATGAAAATTAATAGTTCTCCCTCCCTCAGGGGCCTAGACATCGTTAGTAGGACATCTTGAGAAATATAAAAGAATCAGGTTCTATTGCCAGTTTTTATCTAAGATCTGCTGGCTTTGCAATGAATACCTTACAATGTGGACTTTTCCTCTCTCTTTCTCTCTCTCCTCCTCTCTCTATTCTTCCTCTAATGATGTGGGAGTGATTTCTTATTAATAAAGAAACTGCCTAGACCCATTTGATAGGCCAACCCTTAGGTAGGAGGAGTAAACAGAACAGAATGCTGGGAGAAAGAAGCTGAATCAGGGAGTCGCCATGATTCTCCCACTCCAGACAGACGCAGGTTAAGATCATTCCTGGTAAACCAGCTCGTGGGCTACACAGATTAATAGAAATGGGTTAGATCTATATGTAAGAGCTAGCCAATAAGAAACCGAAACTAATGGGTCAGGCAGTCTTTAAAAGAATACAGTTTCCATGTAATTATTTCAGGTAAAGCTAGCCGTGGGGGTGGCTGGGTGCCGGGGACGCAGCCCGCCGCTCCTACTACTACACTCTACTCTGTGTTCATGACATTGAGATTAAGTAGGTATGTACAATGATTCATCACAGGGTGTATGACCATTGCTTTATTCAAACCATTTAAAAATAAATACAATAAATCAGGGTTTTCCCTGTCTGAATACTACATACAGAAGTACTGTATGCTTATGAAACTTTTGATTAAAACATTTTTTACCAGTCTGTCCCTTTAATTAAATAAAGCTCACTCAGTATTAAACAAGGCACAAAGAATTTATGCCCCAAATCCAGATTAATTAAAATTCTAGGAGCCTATGGAACAGGCTGTGTACTAAGACAAAACTTAATCAATCCAAACATGATATTTATGAATATGGACTGTTTGTGAACAGAGCATAAATTGCACCCATATATATCAAATGTAGGATAGAATTAGTTTATATTATAGAATGTATTGAAAAGTAAATATGAACCAGCATTTTGAATTATGGTTTATATTTTTAACATTGATTGTTCATTAGAGAGTGATAGTGCTAATGTTCAAAACTCCTAAAGATTTAACTACCTATTCAACTACAGTAGCAAAGCAAACTCAAGACTGAGCTTCTCTCTCTTTTTTTGTAGTTTGTTTTACTATTACTCCATATTACTATTATATCTTCCCTGTGGAATACAGTCTACATATTCTATGAAGGCACTGTACAACCTGTTAATACTATTCATCTTGCTAAGAAAATAAGCCCTAGCTACTTGTTTAGTTATTTTTTGTGTACACCTATGAATGTGTTTTCTACTTTTCCTACAAATTGTGGATTTAAAACAACACGAAACAAACAATAATAGTAAACACTAATGTAGGTATTTAACTAACTAGTTGCCACAACCTAGCATAAATATTTTGGTGGATTAGGGCATTTTAGGAACAGTTCTCATTTTTACATTGACCTACATAATTAAAAGTGTGCCTATGTACATACATGCACACACATATAATTTCAAATCAAGACATGGAAAATGAAGAATAAAGTTGAAAGTACATCTCCCATGTCAAAGGAGCAGGGCTTGGAAGAGCTAAGAAATATGACTTTTGTCTAGCATAACAAAAAAATGGGTAGATGAAAATAAAAATGAAAAATTGCATAATGAATCAAAATGTTATGAAAATATTATTTATAGACTTCGATTTCTAAAAAATAAACAGGTGACTGATCTTGTGTGAATCTCCTGATTTTTTTACAAAATTTGGGTTTGCTTTTTCTTCTGTGATTTGAACCAGTGATATTACTTAGCACATGCTCTTATGTGTAAACCAACTGATTTCAAAAAATTCTCTAAGATTCAGAAGTCTGTTTCAAATCTGTCATTTTCTTCTCTTTTGAAGGCCATTCTCAGTTGAAAAATATTGAAATCAGAATGACAGATATATTTGTCCTTAGTTTCAATGCTACCCTAACGCTCCTTCATGTCATTGTAGGCAAAGAGTGCCAGTCCTCACAGCTGGGGGAGACAATGGGTATCGCTGTGGCTCTACATACATACCAAATTGGCCTGTACTGCATCAAAGATGAGATATTACAACCTACTTATCTCTAAAAACTGGATCAAAGAGGGAAAATGGCTCTGACTTATAAAATGCCCTGATTTTCACATATTGAATTATCTTATAAATGCTGCTTCCCCCACTTCAAAGAAGAATGGGTGGTTGTCTAGATGTTGAAAAGTGAATCACATGTTTGCTATATAATTGACAGAAGAAAGTTCAAAAACCCAGACACCTATACACAACTTATAGGTATCCCAGGTATTCCATTTAAACGACATTTGTGTTGACTTCTACCTATACAGCTGTTCATGGTTAGTTTTCTAGTTATCATTTGTGACTGTGAATTAGGCTTGCTAATAAGGACTGTGGAAAAGTGGGTGTGGTTTTCTCTGAGCAGTTGTTGGCATGCAATTGTTCCAGGCTATTGTTTTAAACAGTTTCAATTTGTACATTGTTCCGGTTGTAGCTGCCAATAGCAGGCAAGCTAATAATACTCAAATATCTCATTTGGGCTACTCTTTTTTTAAAAGATTTGTTTATTATGTATACAACATTCGGCCTCCATGTATGCCCGCACGCCAGAGGAGGGCACCAGATCTCATTACAGATGATTGTGAGCCACCATGTGGTTGCTGGGAATTGAACTCAGGACCTCTAGAAGAGCAGCCAGTGCTCTTAACCACTGAGGCATCTCTCCAGCCCCCTGGGCTACTCTTGAATATATATTAATCCTGGGAAACCTACAGTTCTTATTTATAAAGCAAACATGCTAGTAGTAAAAGCAGAACTCATAACAGAGGAAAAGGGAAAAAAATTACAATCTTTTCAGGATTTTGAAGAATGTGACTTTATATTCAGAGGATTCTAGTTACTGCTAACTTTAAATATTGGTAATTTTCGCCATTTTTTATTTTGCTTGCTTGCTTATTTGTGTCTCGCAATAGCATTAGGTCTAACATATAACCAAAATTACAATTAATATGAAAACACTTCTAAAGTCGTTATGCAGAACTAAAGTTAGCAATGAAGCAGTGGTATCAGGGGTCCTCTTTAGCACGAGGGTAATGAGTGTGCTCTTTAAAGACAAATCTAATTAAACTTTGGAGAAACAATGGCAGGTGACATTTCAACCATGAAATGCCTGCTTTATGTTTCTTTGGAAAGCTAGGTAGGATGTCAGTTTTGAGTTTATGAATATTTTGGATACATAGATACCGTACCTAAGAATTCCAAGTATTATAATGGTAGTTATGTCATGGTATGACGGAGGAATATATTGAAATCTTCATTACTTGATTTTTTATGGACATTTTTCACAAATGGAATTATCAAGCTCAGTTGGGAGAATATTTGAATTTCATTAGATCAAGAAATTCCTGATAGCTTACTTTTTTCCAGTACTTCTCTGCCACCCTTGTAGCTCTGTGTGTGCCAGCAATCCGTCCTATGATATTGTCCACCATCAGCGTCAACTTTAAGAGACTGACAACAAATATATTTTCATTTTTCTCTCTTCTTTAAACAATTTAATTTTAATTCTTATTTTGTTTTATTTTTAAAAATTTTCTCTCCCTACCATCATCCCTCCCTTCATATTTCTCTCCTTCTTTCTTAACAGGGTCTCAGGTAACCCATATGACCTCAAACTCACAAGTGTTTGAGAATTAACTCGAACATCTTATCACTTTGAATCCACCTCCCATGTGCTGGGACTGCAAGAACGAACCACTACATTGCATTTTGCATAGGATAATTTCTAGTACTTACTAGTCATTGTTAATATGATAAATCCTTACTAGATTACCCTAATATTTTTTTTTTTTTTGGTTTTTCGAGACAGGGTTTCTCTGTGGTTTTGGAGCCTGTCCTAGAACTAGCTCTGTAGACCAGG
>NW_004949100.1:16837560-16848774 GCF_000317375.1 Microtus ochrogaster | reverse complement strand
GTCTCGAACTCACAGAGATCCGCCTGCCTCTGCCTCCCGAGTGCTGGGATTAAAGGCGTGCGCCACCACCCTAATATTTTTATCATCTAAAAAAGCACCACAAAAAATAAATAAAAAATAAATAAAAAAGCACCACATACAGAATCAATATTTTTAATTTCTTGATGTTTATATATTTCCTAAATTATTTTCTACAAATACTAATTTTTATAATCAGTACTATCTGGATGGACAGTATTTTCTTGTATCAAGAAAGTGTACAAGAAAAGAAATTCTTTCTATGAAGATAGTCATATGCTCAGTTATTAATACCCTGTAACATTGAAGCTGTCAGGGCATCGCAAATATTTCTGTGTAACGCTCTTACACAAGCATAAGAACCACTAGGCATTGCATAGTGATAATATTTGATTAGTGTAAGCTCCTGGGTCCGAATTCTATATGCTTTTCTCTTCATGTACAACACTCTAAAATCAGCTAAGCTTCCATGAGTCAGTATTCTAAATTTTCAAGATACCACAACTCTTGATTTTTCTAATGTTCTTTGAAAAGATGGCTTATATAAAGTTCAAACACCAAGAACATTGACCTAGTAGACATCTTAGTAAGATTTATATGTTTCTGAGTTTTTCATTACAGAATCTATGATTCTGATATCATGCTTCATGTTGTATTTTGCAGTGATAGTTATAGACATAGGTTTTTAAATATTCATGAAGCTGTTAGTTTGATATCTGGCCCATGGTCATTACCTGCTCACCAGTGACCTGAGGAGACAAACGAAGGTCAAAACCCCAAAGTGGGACCTTATCCCTTTATTGTCATATAGTCATCAAGCACTCCAAAGTACATGCTATTTCTTTGGAATACTGGTTTTTATTTATTTTTCTGCAGAATATTAGTGTTATATGCATTAAACTGGATTACTAATAGATAAAATGAAATTACCTTCAAATCAGTTTGTACAAACCGTTTAATGAACAAAACATCTTATTTGCACATTGCATCTTTCCCTAACATTTTCAACTTAGGGGACATTCTAAATAACGCTAGAGAATTTAACATGTGGTGAAATCAGCTTGGATTTTCTGAAAATCATAGGAACAGATGCATGTATTTAAGTGAAAAGCTTGAACCTGGAGTTGTAATTTGATCACATGAGAGCATTATTTACTTATATTCTGTAGTAATTAAATTCTTCCTAGTTTATGAGGTGACATTAAACATGCCAATAAGTCAATCTAAGGCGAAATGTCATGAGTTCTAATGAAAGGGCATGGCTGATCTTTCTGAAAAGGTTGTAGTGTACCTGATATCTACACTTACAGGAGTGTCAGGTTAAACCTCTACTCAGAAAAAGAGAGGTTTTTCTGAGTCTGGATTTTAAGACTCTAATTGGTGTTATTGTCATGAGTAAATTAATATAAAATGTTTTGTACTAGGGAGATTCCTCCATGGATAAAATGCTTGCTATGTGAGTGTGAAGACTTGCTTTTGCATTCCTAACACTCATGTTAAGGGTAAATGTGGAAGCTTGTGCTTGTAACCCAGTGGTGTATGAGTAGACACAGCAAGTCCACTCAAAATATGAGCTCCAGCTTCTAATAAAAACCAAATCTCAAAAATATAAGTTACAGTGTCTTAATGGAAGACATCGGGTTTCAATCTCTTACTGCCACAAGTACACACTTGGGAATGTGTACCATCACACACATGCTCACAATGCATGCATCACACCCAGCAGATAGATAGTTGGATAGGTAGGTAACTAGATAGATAGATAGATAGATAGATAGATAGATAGATAGATAGATAGATAGATAGATTATCATTTCATTTTTGTTTTCAGTGATTTGATTATTTCTAATAAAGTATTCAGGCTGTATTGAAGTTTGTCTTAGAGGGACTTTGACAGTAAATACAAATAAGATAATACCTTGTTGCTCTGTAGATGGTTCAGTGGATAAAACACTTGCTATGTAAACATGAAAATCTGAATTTTGGTTCCTCAAACTCGCATAAATTCCAAACAGGCATGGAATCCTACCTGTAATCTCAACATGCAGGAAGCAAAGGAAGGATATTGAGAAAAGATGGCTAGGGAGACTAGACCAAAGGTGAGCAACAGGCTTTAATAAAAAGTATCACCTCAAAATACAGAAATGAGAAATTAATTAGAAAGATACTCAATACCAACTTATGGTGCAACCTTTATATGCATGCACACTCACTTGTAATTATATCTGACATACAAGTGTACCCTACCAATCACATGCTTTAAAAAACCCTAAAATAAAAGAAACCATCTCAAGTAAAATTATCTTCTTAGATGCCTTGATAGCTATTAGACAGTAAGGGACTATATCAAACCTTCACATTTGTTAATGGAACCTATACAGGCATCTCTACCACCAGGGTTAGATAGAATCATTTGGCATGATGAGTATACTGTAATGGGATCACTAGAGGTGATGAAGCTTCAAACGTAACTTCTTGTTTGGTGGAGTATATTTTTTATTGACTTTATTGAGCTATACATTTTTCTCTGCTCCCCTCCTTTCTTTTCCCCTCCCCTTCAACCCTCTCCCATGGTCCCCACGCTCCCAATTTACTCAGGAGATCTTGTCTTTTTCTACTTCCCATGTAGATTAGATCCATGTATGTCTCTCTTAGGGTCCTCATTGTTGTCTAGGTTCTCTGGGATTATGAATTGTAGGCTTGTTTTCTTTGCCTTATGCTTAAAGACCACTTATAAAAGAATACATATAATAATTGTCTTTCTGGGTCTGAGTTACCTCACTCAATATGATGTTTTCAAGATCCATTCATTTACCTGCAAATTTCAAGATGTCTTTTTTGTTTTTTTTGGTGTGCAGTATTCCATTGTGTAAATGTACCACATTTTCCTTATCCATTCTTTGGTCAAGGGCCATTTTGGTTGTTTCCAGGTTCTGGCTGTGACAAACAATGCTTCTATGAACATAGTTGAGTACATGTCCTTGTTCCACCATTGAGCACCCTTTGGCTATATACCAAAAAATGGTATTGCTGGGTCTTAAAGAAGGTTGTTTCCTAATTTTCTGAAAAATCGCCATACTGATATTCAACGGGATTGTACCAGCTTGCACTCCCACCAGCAATGGAGGAGTGTTCCCTTTACCCCACAACCTCTCCAGCATAAGTTGTCATCAGTGTTTTTGATCTTGGCCACTCTCACAGGTATAATATGGAATCTCAGAGTTGTTTTGATTGCATTTCTCTGATGGCTAAGGATGTTAAGCATTTTCTTAAGTGTCTTTCAGCCATTTTAGATTCTTCTGCTGAGAGTTCTCTGTTTAGGTCTCTTCTTTAGGCAGCTGGGAATTCTTAATGCTGTTCTATATAGAAAACTCCTTAGTCTGTTTTCTCCTTCTCCACAACTGTTTTCCAAATGCCTCAATTGTGAATAATTTTGTAAGTGAATTCTATTATTTTCTGTTCTTTTTTTGCTATTCTCAGAAAATAATACAGAAGTATAACAATGAGTTAGGAGTTATGATACATCAATAAATACATATGACACTGAAGACTTTCCTAATGTATGGCTTCATGAACTTCTTTTATTCTGCAGATTAAAGTACCATTTCATGAAAGTTAAAATCAACATGAGCATCTCATTTTTTTGAGGGGGTCATGTGTAAATCTTAATTTTCTAGGCTAATGGGTTTAGGTTTTCTTCTTTTTCATTCTTGACTGGTTAGTCAACTTTTGACTTTAATCTTTCATATTTAATATGCACAAAGTGAAATTAATGACTCTTCTTACCAACATCATTTTCAGGATTTCAGGAAGTGATATGACTGCTCTTGTTCAGAGAAACACCTAAACGGGAGTGTCTTCTCCACCCCAAAAAGCTTTAAATTTGCTAGTTAGAGCATTTTTTAGTCCATGTTTTAGCATGATAGGACAGAACTATACACTGGAAAAAATAATAATAGTAGTTTATTGATTCCAGTGGTGGATAGTGGCAGTCCACAGTTAAGGTAGCAATAAACAAAATGGGAAATGACCATTTCTGGTTGGCTGGTGGCACTTCTAGGTAAGTTCTCAAAGTAGTACATTAGCTCTCTAATTTCTTCCCTGAAAAGGACAATGACTCCAGTCATGGCAACCACACACTCATGCTCTCCTCTTAGTCTGTGCATTTCAAGAGGCTCCTCTTCTAAGTACTAGAAGATCTGATTACAACACATAAAAGGGGAAGACACAAACATTCAGTTCAGCCATGGGTGGCCATGCCAAATACGCGCTAAATGCCTTTGCCACAGTAATGTCATCGAGATTGCATTTACCATAGACTACTGAACTACTCTCCTAACTTGTCACCTCATGTCCCCAAATTTTCACAACACTTATGTTCATGCCTTCATGTGTTCATGTGCTTGGGTGCACACACGTGCATGTGTACGTGTGCATCATGTGAACAGGTACAATGTTATACAGACACATAAGCACACACACAGTGTCCATTCTGACCAGTACACTTAACCTGATTTCCTATCCACTCCCCTCATTCTCCCATATCCTCCGCTCTTCTCTTTAACTCTCCTTACCTTTCTTTTCTTCCTCACCTCTGTAACTTATGTCAAACATGTTTCACTTCTGTATCTTTTACTTCCAGGATTTTGCTTGTCTTTATGGATTTAACACTGTCTTCATATTACCACCATCTTATCAAAGAAGCTTTCTTTCAAAAAGTAATTTGATTTGTTCATGCTTTGTTATGGAGAAGTGCTTTTTCTGCACATATGTATGCACACCATGAGTGAGGTTGTGAACACCGTGGGGATGGTAGGATTAGAACCCAAGTCCTGCAAGATCAGCAAGTTTCCTTAACCACCGAGTCATGTCTCCAGCCCTTGAGGAGGATTTCTTTGCCTTCCCAGGATCAATAAATTTATTATACTTAATTTTGTTCCTTACCAATTGTATTACTTTCCTTTCCTGGAAATTGTTACTATCAAAAATTCCAGGCATTTTAAAATTGATTTATGTTTCCCTCTATTGAACTGTAATCTCCAAAATCAGCAGAAATATGAACAGTTTTCCGCAGCACTCTGTATTCACACCTTGGAAGAAGGCCTGACACAGAACAGGAACTCATGACCACTTATTCATTGTGTAATCTAATTCTTCAGTTCTCAGAGCAGAACTGAGAAAAAAAAACCAGCCTTAGGAGTACTTAGCAAAAACAAGCAAAAAAAAAAAAATTTCGAGGAGATGAAGGCCAAGATGCTAACATGCTGATCATTTGTTCAACTTGTTTGAAGATTTTATTCTTTAAATTATTTTACTAACTTTCATTTATATTCTAGTGCTTTCAACCATAAAGGGAAAACATAAGAATATAAAAAAGTTGAAACAAAATTTTGTACCTACCCATTACATGTTTTACTTCTGTTATCTCTGATATATGCATCTTTCTCTTTTTCTCTTTTATTACATCCATAGATATAATGGTTGATTTATATGATCATATAAGCTCAGGAACATATATAATTTGATGATGATTATCTAACATTAAGTTTTAGAAACTGTGAGATAACTCTTTAATTTGCTCCTAGAGCCCAAGCATAGGTGGAAGGAGTCAACCAAGACCACAGTGTTGTCCTTTGAGTTTCCATAGGCATCTTAAGTCACACACACACACACACACACACACACACACACACACACACACACACACACTAATAAGCAAAATCATAAAAAATAAAGTTTAAAGAAACGTCAAATTTTAAAAATTCTATTCCTCATTACTTATAAGATAAAAAAGATGATGTTTTAAATTAGAGATAAAAGGAAATTGGGGTGCTGAAGAGTCGGGTTAGCTGTTTAGAGCGCTTGCTGTTCTTCCAGGGGACCCAAGTTTGTTTCTCAGCACCCCAAACCCACAGCTCACAATGAGCTGTAATTGTTGCTCCGGCACCTCTGACACCTCTTCAGGACTCTCAGGACATGCACTTGTATGTAGCACACTCACACAAAGACTCATACCCATACATACAAGTGAAAAAATAATACAAAGAATATTTAAAAGGAAACAGTTTTACCACTGTAATTGTAATATTGATTCAATGATTTCATAGTTACTATTTAAATATTACTCATTTTTTCTCTAATGTCTCATTTTATATTTTTAAACAAAAAAATTTAAACTTTTTCTAATATACTTTGAGAAGAATATATCTCTGGTTTGGTGCAAAATTCAAGTACAGTGTTGAAACTTTGTCCTAATTCCTTCTAGTTATTTTTGTTGATGAACTATGCGATATTCAAGGTATCTGGCACTACACAATTCATTCTTATAATAGAATTCCCATATCAGTTGTGAACTACTTTATAATTGTGTAGGATACTGAAAGGCTGCTACAGATTGAGGATCCTCAGCTCCCATCATCAGGAAGCTAGGGATGCAAGATTCTCCTCTGATTTTGACATCAGCTTTGATCATCTAGCCCAGTTGTTGTTACTCAAGGGTTTAGACCACTGTCTACTTACTCTCCTTGATGATGTTAGTTCACGTTTTATGGTAAGGTCCTTTGACATATCAAAATCTGAAATCTGACTTCTCTGTATCATTTGGGAATCGGAAGGTGACTGGCAAGCGTTTGTGTTTGTGTGTGTGATGAGAGGTAGTTCAGACTAGGGAAGTTAATGATAAGATGAATATAATAAACATACATGGTACATATGTTTGTAAATGTAATGATATGTATTATTTGTATAAATAATATATAGCAATAAAATGATGACTTGTAAGGGATGATAGACACAAAATCAGAACTTTTTATTTTTAGCAACTCATTCAATATCATTGATTGACAATCACTAAAAAGAAGAAGAGGAGAAGGAGAGGAGAAGGAGGAAAAAGAAAACCTGCCAGGAATGATGGGACATGGTTGCTATTTCCTAATATTTGGCAAGTGGAGATAAGATAATCAACAACTTAGAGACAGGCTTAACTATATAGGGAATTTAAGGGTAGTCTTAGCTACATGATGTTTTTCTTAGAAAAAACACAGAAGAGGAAAGAAAAAAATAAAAGAAGGGATGGAGGGAGAGAAGAAAGAAAGAGGAAGAGGAAGGAATTTTAAGTTGAAAATTAAAAATGTATAAACTGCAATAGCCCTCCTATTTCTCTGATATCTTCTATTTTCATATGTCATAGAATTGTTGGGCATTAATTTATGTTATTAGTTTAAAAATAAAGTCAATGGTATCAATAATTGATACCACTGATACCAGAAACAATACAGCAAAAAAAAAAAAAAAAACACTCTGGGAGAGCTCCTGCTACAAAACACATCAGAAGTCAAATAAAATATCACAAAAGGCTTTTGAATTAAAACCTTAACTTGGAATAAACAGGAACATCTTTAAAGAAAGAAATTGGGCAGGAAACAAAGACAGGATCTGGTTTTCCCAATACTAGTGTTACCTTTCAGGCAGTTGTTGTTCTGATGACACAGAGGCCTGGCTTTTAGTAGTCCTGGAGTACAGAGGAAAAGACACAGAGACAGTGCAATGTCGGAGGAAAGTGAGACCTTGAAAAAAAAAAAAGAGACCTTGGTAGGTCTGGAATCACAAAAGGAAATCATGCCAGAGAGGTGACAAGAACCATGCTAAGAAGACAGAGAAGAAATGTCTCTGGGCTATTTATGTAGAAAAAGATTTCTCTCAGTAATTTAAAACAAAACAAAACAAAACCCTGCGGGCGGTGGTGGCGGCTCATGCCTTTAATCCCAGCACTTGCGAGGCAGAGGCAGGCGGATCTCTGTGAATACGAGACCAGCCTGGTCTACAAGAGCTAGTTCCAGGACAAAACCACAGAGAAACCCTGTCTCGAAAAAAAAAAAATCAAAACACTGAAACTGTCCCATCTAAGTGTGGAATTCAAATTTTTTGTGGTGGTTCTAGTTCACAAAGCATTGAATCTAGTGCCATGATGCCTCAAGTGCGTATCACTGGAGTCCTTTCACATTTTCCCTAGGAAATGGAGTCTGATTCAATTTCCACAAGCCACACAACTTTCCTTGCTTTGTTAGGAAACACACACATGCACGTATGCACACGCACACACACATACATTTTCATTCCCATTCTGTGTGTGTGTGTGTGTGTGTGCGCACGCACGCGCACTTGCAAGTGTGTGTGAAGGTGCACACACTCACATACACTTGGTTGTTAAATGTAATCGATAGTTCTTTCTCCAGGTACCTTGTATTCTTACTATAAAAGAGAAATCCTCTATTTTCTGGCTATCAGAAACCTAAATTAATATGAAGTATGTGAAGGCCATCCTTTAGGTACATAGGTATCTGACAAGCTAAGTAGAATTTTCTGTGTTTGCTCATCAAACACAGCCAGAGATACAGACGGAAGTTGATGGGTGTATGGCTTACTCTGAAGTATTGGCGCAGGAGGAAAATCCAGACTTCCAGTGTTTGGCTCCCAGTATTTGCATAACTTTAATCTAAATGCTGGGAACCTGTCAATGTAAGTATTGGAGCCAAGCCATTACTATGTTCTTACCTGATATTACCTTTTTGCCTTCTTTTATGAATGGGCTCCGCTGATAGCTGCTGGAACCCTGTAGTCTGTAGCAGTCCACAGACATGTTTGACATTTAGGAATCCTGCTATTGTTGACTCAGTATTGCCTTAGTTTTGTATACTGGCTTCTGCATCAGGTTCTATCTGTTATATCACCCCAGAACAGAAAAGATATGTGAGGAGACAAAGAGAAAATATTAATAAAAATATGGATATTAGTAAAATATGACATTATTTATTTTTACATAATGTATGATCAGTTATAATGAATAATAAAAACAAAAAAATACAAAATTATTTCTAATATTTGACCCTTTTGTTGGAGAGGCAACATTGCTATGCAACCCATTTTTTACAAAACTCATGGCATTTCTGTCTGAGTCTCCTGAGTGCTCTGATTCTCACCTCAGCTGACAGTCTCTACTTTTCTTTGTAAACATAAAGATATTTTAAAGCAAATGTTTATTGAATTTATAAATTCACAATAGACGGTGTAAACAGTTTTAAGAAAATCGAATCAGATCATGGCGTATGCATGGATCTGTATCTTGCAGTAAAAGCTTTAGTGGAGAAACTGGGTTCATTAAATTACAAATCATCAGAGGTAATATGTCCCTTTATTTTATGCAGATTCTTAAGTAGAGAGAAACGTGAAACTGTCAAGGTGGAAACAACGCATTTGGGTTCCCTAAGGGTGAAAGGTTGTCAACAATCAACTGGGGGCAGCATTAGCTAGCGCCATGATATTCTTAGGCTGTGGTTTGAATACCAGAGAGATACTGAATGCCTCTGAGGGATGGAAACCTAACACATGGGCACACAGCGGAGGCGAATGCTAACCACAAGAGCCTCAGAAAAAGTTGGGCTGTAAGAACGACCCCCTCCCCGTGCTGGGTAAAGTATAGTCAATTACTTTTAAAATTGCTCCCCACTAATGCTTATGTCCTAAGGAGATCAAAACCATTACAGTTTTCGTTCATCTGCTGTTGCATACTCAGAAGTCTGGGGTAAGAGGTAGTGGCTGGCTTTAAGGAACTCTGTGCAAATTAAAAGGATCTTGGTAATGTGATAAATAAAAGCTTCCTCCAATGTAGGTCTCTGTGGTTCACTGTGGTTAATTTATAATAGGTCCTAAGGGAGGAAACTGCTTGGTAAAATTTTCCTGACAAGGAATTGAGAACTCTTTCTGCATTGTGGCTGGAAAGATAGGTCCATGGTTACACACACCTTAGTGTCTGGGTCAGTTGCCAGCACCCACCTGGCATCTTTTTTTTTTTTTTATAATTGGTATTTGCCACTATCTATCACTCCACGACTAGGTGATTCAAGATCTATCCTGACCTCCAAGAGCTCCAGACGCTTACATAGTACACATACACATAGGCAGGGAAAACACTCCACATAACATAGCACAAATAAATCAAAAAAAGTGTCTTCCCTCCATATCAGATCTTCCTGTGCAGATACATTCTAGATTATGCAGGAGGATATAGAGTCGTAATTCACAGTTTGCTTTGACTGGCTCCCACGACTAATTGGGAATGATGCTCGAGAAGCAGACCATAGGAAGGAAGTAGGAAAGATTAGCTGTCATTTTTCCTTTCTTTTCTGAAAAAAAAACAAAAAAAACAAATGGTAATTAAAGCAGTAGGTCAGATCCTACAATGTAAAAGAGATGTGTTGTTTCCCTTCCTTGGGAACAATCGCCAGACCTCACAGCTGCCCGGAAAGGACAGGAAACTGCACGTTGACAGGGCTTCCACTTGCCCACTATTACGAGGAAGGCGCCAGGAGAGTCAGCGGATTACTGATGAGAGCGGGTCCATGCAGCTGGGTCTAAGTTCTGGCGAGCACTGCTATACGGGTCAGAATGCATCAGTAATAAAAAATCACCATGTTTTAATTTCTGTCTGTAGCTTTAAGGAGGAAAGTGTCCATCATGAGATAAGAATAGATTTTTTTTCACCTTTTCTTCTGGAACAAAGACAAACATTCCACATGTGACCCTATATCATATTTTTATCCCAGTGTTTCCCACAATTTTAATAGTATCATGAGTGTATATTAACCATGCTCTGTTGACTTGAATACTAACTAATCTTTTTGTATATTGCCCTCTAGAAATGTTCTTTAAAGTAAAACACCTAAGTGCATACGTTTTCTATTAATCTTTTATATTAATTAAAAATTTTCAGAATTATAAGTGATGGAAAATCACAAAACTTATTTATGTAAATTCTGCCTTATTTCACTCAGATCTACATGAACTGGAATGCTAGAATAATGTATATGCCCACACTAAATTACTAAAATCTCCTCTTATGTGAGAAGGTGATTTCACAGATATTTACTTTGGAGTTAATTGCACACTTTGAAGGAGACATAAATTATCTGTATTGGTGTGGATCGTTGAGTTAAGTATATATCTACCTTATGTTAGAATAAGCCTCTTGTTGACTCATTTCTCTGGGCTTAGAGTTTAGGCTTCGTGTCAGAGAAGTAAGAATGAAAATGATGGAGTCCAGCAAATCAGAGTTTTTCCACAAATTTAATTACAGTTTCTTACCTTTTTTATACCTCTATACAATTTCAACACATATAACAATGTATGCCCAAAACCAAC
>NW_004949100.1:16817285-16836260 GCF_000317375.1 Microtus ochrogaster | reverse complement strand
GGCTGACGAGGGAGGGGGACTTGATTGGGGGAGGGGGAGGGAAATGAGAGGCGGTGGCGGGGAAGAGACAGAAATCTTTAATAAATAAATAAATTTAAAAAAATAGAAATTCCAAATTCTGCTTGTATGACAGAAGACTCAACAGTGAGAGGCATCAATGCCCAAGCTGGGATAAGGGCACTGACACAGAGGATCTGCCCTGGAAGAAACTGATACTGAAGAAGAGGCTTCAGAACTCAGCTGTAGGGAAGAGCATAGTATCTTCCTGACTGTGGATCTGTTAATTAGGTACCATGAGCAGAGACAACACACAGCAAAGAAGTAACAGATCCAGAGTGGCTGACATGTGCTCGCTGTTCTTATCTGGATCGTCCTTTATTTCTGTAATTGTCCTTTCATTGAGACAAAATCTCACTAGGTAGCTAAGGATTGGCCTTGAACTCTTGATTTTCCTGTCTTCACCTTCCAAGTG
Organism: Microtus ochrogaster; assembly: GCF_000317375.1. Taxonomy (NCBI): domain Eukaryota; kingdom Metazoa; phylum Chordata; class Mammalia; order Rodentia; family Cricetidae; genus Microtus; species Microtus ochrogaster. The sequence goes on along the minus strand of NW_004949100.1, from coordinate 16,835,788 downwards.
CTAGAATTTACAGGCTTGAGCCACCATGCCTGTAACATGCATGTAATGTGCAACGGCAGGATCCGAACCAAGGCCTCATGAATAATGGACAAGCATTCTACAAACTGAACTACATGAAGTCTTTTTTTTTTTAAGCTAATAAATTTGGTCTTACTTTCTCAAAGGAAAATAACAACAACAAAAAAAGTAACTACAGCAGATTAAGAACATGTCACGGAAGGGAGTTGGTCATCCCGACGAGTTCTAAAGGAAGTTCAGATTTTCCAGCCTCCTCTGGTCTCTCAAGCTCCCAGCCCTGATCATGAAATGTCTTCTGCCATGTTTAACAGGAGTTGTTTTATTTGACCGTGTAAATGTCAATTGCATCTGGACCACATGGATGACCATAATCACTTTTTCCTTCTTGGCTTTCAGTTTTCTAGACTTAACAACACCTTCATTTGTTTGATGTGCTTAATTTTCTGTGCACGGAACCATGAGTTCACCTCTGCCACAGCTTCAATCCCCGTGAACACCAGCATGTGAATGTCCTTTTTGCCTCAGACAAACCTCTTCTGGATTATTTCTGGACTTGACCCTCCCATCTTCCCATGTGTCCCCACAATTACCTTTAACTTTTATCATTTTAGACTCCTCTTTTAAAATATTTCCTTATTTGGGTGGAAGATATTAATAAATGGAGGCCCCCCAAAAAAAGATTTTACAAGGAGGAGTTAACATAGGGTATAGGAACGCACTATTCAATAAGAAGAACATTTGTAATAGCTAGCAAAATTTGCATGTAAAAGTAACTTACCTCATCACACATCCGCTGTGTGCCATTTGTCTGGGAACATGGGCTGTATATTTGGTCCAAGACTCTCTTGTCTCTGTTAGCTTTAATCACGCTCAACAGCTCCCTTGCAGATTCATCTTGAGTTTTAATGCTGTCTCTTGAATACTACCTTGGAAAATTCTGTATGAACATCTTTTCTCCTTAGATATTCATCTTCACAGGATTTTCCCGTTTGTTTGTCATTTGGTTTGTTTATCTTCCTCTCAGAAGTGTTCATCTTTTTCTGGGCTATGTCCTCACATAACATCATTAAAAGGAAGATAAGACGAAAAGCGGCAGGAAATGCAGAAAGGCTTCATGTGACCTTGTCATAAATTTTCTTAGACAAAATTGATGTTTGTGATTAATTTGTTTTTTATGTATTCACTTGTATTTCCATCTAAGTAAAATCTTAGAACATGAGCAAGGAAGTCAAGACCACGAGGGGGGCACCCACCCACTGAGACAGTGGGGCTGATCTATTAGGAGCTCACCAAGGCCAGCTGGACTGGGACTGAAATAGCATGGGATAAAACCGGTCTCTCTGAACATGGCGGACAATGAGGGCTGATGAGAAGCCAAGGACAATGGCACTGGGCTTTGATCCTACTTCATGTTCTGGCTTTGTGGGAGCCGAGCCAATTTGGATGCTCACCTTCCTAGACATGGATGGAGGTGGGAGGACCCTGGACTTTCCACAGGGCAGGGAACCCTGACTGCTCTTCGGACTGGAGAGGAAGAGGGATAGGAGTTGGGGGAGGGGGAGAGGAGTGGGAGCAGGAGGAGGGAAATGGGAGGATGGGAGGAGGCAGAAATATTTTTTCAATAAAAAATTAAAAAAAAAAATCTTAAATTTAATATTTGTTGTCTTTTGACACAAATGGTGCCATAATATTCATGCTTAACTTTCCTTTAAATTAATAATTTACATTGGAAATGGATCTAAATTGATGACTAACATAATTATAGACAGTATTGCATATTATATGCCTGAATTATATGATGTGTTTAGTATATGGGAACAACAAGTGTCATTGTATTACTATGTGTAATTTTCCAATTTACTTTTATTTTCAATTATTGTGTCTCAGTGAGGGAGTTTGTGCACCTGAGTGCAGTGGCAGTAGAGCTCAGAAAAATTTGTTAGTGTCCATAGAACTGGAGTTAGAAGGCAGTCACATACTTCCCAGTGTGGGTGCCTGGAACCCAACTTACAAACTTACAAGAGCAGTCAGGACCTGTTTTTAACCTCAGACACTTCTCCAGCTCTGCGTGTCATTTTTAAGTCCTTATTGTATGATAAAACTACATTCAATAAAAAATAAAAGAAAATAGTCTAAAATGGAAGCTCGAAATCTTAAAAACAGCTGTATGTTAAGAATGAACATTATCTTCCTATTTCAATAAATTTTAGGCTATACTTAAGTCTTTTGATTCATATGTGAACTATTACAAAATTTATCAAAGAATATATTTTCACCTAAACAAGGTGGTATTTTGATACACATACACACATACATACATACATATATATGGTCTGGGGCATAATCCCAGGCAGCAGGCCTCTGATCCTGTTGAAAATGTGACTACTACTACTACTACTAATAAATGTAACTGGTCCTGGTAAACGGAATTTAGACTTATTTTATTCATATGAACTAATAAATTTTGTTTTCTTTCTATGGCTAAGCTTCTATGTGGGAGCTGCAGATTAACGGGTTAAAAATTCCCGCTAAAGCAGATAATACTGTCAGTACTTAAAAATCTTGTTCTAATTCACTAACTTTTGAGACCGCTCTTCATCTGATAAAATGTACATGTTCTGAAATGTGCTCATTGTCTGAATCGACCCGATTTGTACTGCCCACCTTGCTGACATCTTCCTGTACAAAACTATTTCTGGTTGTGGATCTTTTTTGGGGAATTAGCTGATTAAATTATAGGCTCTTATTCTGAATCCCTTGACTACTGTCAAAACATATTTGTGTCAAGGTTTCAATCCCTGTCATCTAGTGAGAAACCCTGATTAGTTCACTCAGAAGATTTTCTTTTTATAATGAGAGTGTTTCTTAGCATCTTGACCTTTCAGATGGTGTACATCGAGACTAATACACCAGAACTTCATGTTTTAATGATTACACAGCCGGCATCATTTTCTATCTCCTATTTAGATGCTGCAAATGCTACTTTTAGTGACTTCCTTCCTTCTAATTAATTTTTACAAGCAGATGGTAGGAAATAAATAATATGATTACCTACAGTGTTATAATTGATAAATCACAACTTAGTGCATGAATACATAATAATCAATTATTAGCACATGTATGTAAAATACATGAAAGCAATGAAGCATTATTATAGCATACACTTGGAGAACTCCCCATGTAAATCAATAAAAGAAGCATTAGTGATGTTCCTAATCTCTCCTCCCCAGTCCCATCCTCTCCGGTAACCCACCATAGGCACTCTAACTCTGTATTCTGTATTCTTTCCTTTTTTCTTTGTTGTCCTTACCACAAAGTTGATACTCTAAACACTGTATTGCTTCATTTCTATTTCTTTGAAGCTGCATAACTACTTTACAGTCTCTGGATTATTACACGTTAGAAAATTCTTGCTTCAATTTCTCCATTTATTTCGAAGTGGATAGAAAAAGCAGCAGATCCAGTTAGAGTTCCCAAAACAATGTAGATGGATTAGAGTGTGCAAACCACAACATTACACCACTCGAGATGTAGATTTCTGGATTTCCTTTCAAGGTTCGCTAAACATTGCCAAGAATAGTAGAGAAAGGACATTCCTTAATATCTGCTCTTCTGTTAAAATAATGAGAATTTTTCAAAAGATAATTAGGTGAAATGTACGCAAGGAGTAGAAAACCAAAGGCATTCTTTGAAAAATAAAAAAACCCTGTACTTACATCTTGGTACACTAACAAGCATTGTGATGCTTTGTTGTCGCTCATGTGCAGTTCTAAGCTCCATGAAACCAGCAAACATGCAGATTGCTAGACAGTGGATTGGTTGCAGTGGTATGGAAACAGTCTCCCTCATAGAGGACTTATCACTTATAAGTGTCTTGGAAATTCCACTTGGAATTTCCTTTTCTTTTTTCTCTTTATATAGAACGTACAGTCTGCCTTTTTTCAGAAGGTAGATGTCCAAACTCAAAACAAATAGGAATGGCAATTGTTAAGTGCCACAGTTTCCTAAGATTGAGATGGAGCATAAAACCAAGTCAGTTTAATGAAAAAAGTCTTAATACTAAAATATGGTGAGAAAGATATCCACACGGATCATTCTCTGTTGACCTAGAATATATTGTGCCTGTTTGTTACACGGCAGATATCTTTGATTCTGTATTGGCCTAGAAAACAAAATGGAGAATGTTGTAAAGAGTATCCTGCCCTGGGTTTATTTTTAAATTTGAATAAAATATTTCCTATCCTGTAGAGTTGTTGGCACTTTCTTCAATGTGTCAATATAGAAAGTACCTTTATAATTATTTCTGAAACATACCAAAAGCAGAAAGCATGACAGATGGGGGATTTTCTTACTATTGTGTTATCCTTGTTACATAAATACGTGCATTTTTATGTACCATAGATTTATGTGACATTCCCACAGGATATAACGATATGAAAGTAATTGCTAATAGATGTGAAATAATCACATTCAATTATGTTTCTTATCAATTTTTTGTATTGATTTTTGCAAAATTATGAAAGTCTGTTCTGAAGACATAAAGAGGAGGGCTTATTGGGTTATAGTAGATAGCTGTGTGTCAATGCAATTAATTTCATAGCATTGAGGGTGCAGAACTTGGTAGAGTGCTTACTTAGGTTGGACAAAGCTCCAAGTTACCTAAAGCACTGAGTAGACAGGGAATGGTGCCCTATGTTGACAGGCCCCATGCTCAGGAGGTGATGGTGGAGGGACCAAAAATTTGAATCAACCTCTAATATATAGTCAGTCAATGCAACGTGAGAGACATGAGACATCTGGCTTCCCCTTCACAATGTAATACTGAAAATTTTAGAAATAGTTAACTGATAATATAGTGGTCTCAGGGTATAAGGCTATTCTTGGGGATAAGAAAAATAAAATATTTCAGGTCAATAAAAAGTTTCTTTTAAAAATGTACAAATGTGTGTGCAGACAGGGTAGAAAAAAAGAGATTTTTTATTTGCACTAATGTGGAGATTTGTTTATTTCAAATTTTATTATATAGGCTTGATTTCATAATTACATAAAATACTGAAGAAATTCTGAGTATTTTCTCCCTTTTATGTGATCATTGTCCAGCATTTTGATGCCATTTGTTCTCTTCATTTCAACATCAATGTTTGAAAACTGCTGATGCTTTGATTGTCGTATTAATTCCCTTGACCTCATTTCCAAAAGAAATAAGATGATTTTGTGCAGTTATATGTCAGGAGGTACAGGCACTGACGTCAGGAGGACCTCTTGGAAACTCTGTATCTGAGACACCATTTCCTTCCCCATGGTTTCGCTCTCCTTCCTGAATGACTCTCTTTCTCTCTTACTTCTGTGGCTGTAGCTTCCTTTACTGAATCCCTGGAAAAATTAGAAATCACATTCAAAGATTCATGCCCCATAAATGTGGTCACAGTGAGCACTTCTGAACATTGTCCTCCTCATAGTACCTCTGAGACTGAAAGCTGGTATGCAGTGTAGCTTGTCCTGAAGTAGCACTGTTCATTGTCATGTGATTGAAGAAGAATCTTTGTCGATATAACCGTGTCGTTTCGGTGTATATCAAACGGAATCTGAACAATATCCTGCTGTCTCATCAGTGCTGCCCTCTCTCCTTTGGGTGTCAGGGTTATTGTTTGTTTGTTTCATTTCCCCACAGTTCTAATTATGACTTTACAATAGTATCAATCAGAGACAAAGGCTGCCTCATTAGAAAGGAACGATACTTGGCTAATGCAAAGATTTGAAAACAATAGAAGCTAAGCCACAAAGAAATCAGGAGCATGATCCAGGCCACATAATATTTTCAAGATTAACAAAGAGGAAAAGCCAATACATTTATATCTGGCTGATATGTGCTAAGACTGGCCAATGTGTCGTATGTCTCAATGCATTTTCTTTTTAAACTTCAACTTTAAATCTAAAGACGTAAGTATGGAGAAAATGGAAATAGCTTGCTTTACTAGAAAAACATGTTTTCTAATTACACTCCTCTAAATATTCGTATTTCTTTTATATTGCATTTTATCTAATAAAGCATAATTAAACAGTGATTTATGTTAAATAATTTAAAATAATTACTGCTTAAAACATTAGCTTAATCAGTCTCTCGGCATATGTTCTTCATAGATGTGAGACCATACATGCTAGCATTGACCCACTGGCTTTCAGCAGCAAAATTTTCTCTCTCCTTTTTAAAATTCTTTATGGATTCTTTGGGAGTTTCACATGATGTACCCTGATTCTGTTCACCTTCAAGTACCTCCATATCCTCCCCTCAACCCTGCAGTGCCCCCTCACAAAAGAAATTTTTTTGAAAAATCAACCAAATCAAAAGAAAACCAAGCAAGCAAGCAAAAAAAAAAAAAAATGAGAGCAAAACAAAGCAAAACAAAAAGACCTCTTTGTCCCTCCTTTTCTGCCTCTCAAACCCCCTTCATTTGTCCTGGTGCCATCGGGAACCTCGGTATGCCATAGTGCTATGCTCTTTTGTCCGATCAACTTTACTGACAATTGTTGACTGCGATGAGTCACTAGCCTGGTTCAAGGCCTCTGGTTTCTGGTACAGCATCATCACTGGATCCTCAGTGGGACTCCTCTGGGATATCCCGTAGCTGCTCCGAGTCATGGGATCCTGCAGGTAATATTCCACTCCGCAACACCGGTGCTTTCCTGGGCTCTAGCAGGTCCTAGATGAAGTAGATGTTAGGGTGGACCAACCAACCCCACGCCCGGCTGTGAACCTGTGTGGGAGTCCATTGTCAGCCTGAGCCACCTGCCGAGGTGAGAGGGTGGAGTTAGTTCCCTTAAACTCAGTCCTCAGGGATGCTTCACCCTAGCCTGTGGTGAGGTGGAGGTGGGACCGTCTCTCCCAAGTGCAAGGCCAACTCTTCCTTGCAGATACGTGAGGTCTGCACTGTCAGTTGAGGCAGCGGTGACATCCAAACCAGGCTGGTTCTGAGAACTATGGCTGGGTCCATAATCCTACTGCGGCTGGGGTCTGAGCTGAAGGACGAGTCCTATATTGGCACTAAAGGTCACACCGAAGCCCGAGGACGGGTCTACAACCTGAGGTCTTGGTGGTGTTCAGTCTTCACGCTGCCGTAGGAACCAACCCGACCTGAGTGGTCAGTGCTTCTACCCAGTACTAAAATGTGTTGTCCGGCCCTAACCAAGATGCTGCCAAGGGCCATGTCTGGGTCAATAGTCCTGCTGCCACTGGGGTCTGTGTTGATGTTGTGGTCCGGATTACCTCAGAGGGCCATAGGAACTATGCAGTATGAAATCATATGGCCATGCTAAGCTGTCTCCACCCTTCACTGGTCCAGAGAAAGCTGGTCTTGCCTTTCATTGGACAGCAAGAGAGCTGGCCCTGACCCTCACAAGAAAGCTGGCCCCTGCAAAATTTTCTATACAGAACAAAATGGAAATTATTGTAGCCATAAGCCCCATGATTATGCAGTTTCATCCTTGTAGCATCTATATATAATACAAAGGAGAGCTTGTTCATGCTCTAATAAAACTTTATTTAAATATGTGTCCTAAGGATGTTGTGTTCTGACAAACCATAGGCTGCTGACCTTTCTTCTATGACAGGTTTGATTTGTTACACTTCCTTTATCTCCATTCTTTTCTAGATTAAAGGAGAATCCCATGAGAAAAATAATAGATTTCTGAGTGTGTAATACTTAGACACTTAAAATTATAAATATTACCATATGGGATACTGCTGTAGTAAGAAACCCAAAGTATGCAATATTTATTGTCTAAAATCCCCTCAGAATATGCTATTGTTATATGTTTTATGATCTGTCTTTCTACCTACATAATGTTGTCATTTTTCACTTTGAATGTATTTTTTTAGAATTTCACACATTAATACTGTTTTGCATCATTTATACTCCTCCCTCTTCCTGCTCTAAGTTTCTTGTGTCCTTCTCTGCTCACTCTCAAATTCAACTTTTTCCTTAAATAATTGTTAGCTATTATTGTTGTACACGTGTGTGCGTGCATGTGTACACACACACACACACACACACACACACACACACACACACATCTATTGAATCCAGTTAGTGCTACAATTTTGCACACGAGTTTAAGGATGATGAGTTAAGACTGGATAAGCTATCAGGGGACTCATCCCTGAAAAAACAACAACAACAACAGCAACAATAACAACAACAACAAAACAATTATCCTTTCAGCAACTACTACTCTATGTCTAGAGGTGGGAGTTATCCTTTTTATTGGTGCAATAGCAAACTTGGTTTCTTTTTCTAAAGCTCTTATTGAAGATGCTTCTCATCATTTATATTTGAGAAACACATTATATTATACAATTGTTACAGTTAAAATATCCTGAAAATATCCCCAGTTGTTTATTAATCCTGGTGCCTCTTTTAAATAAAACTAAATTTATTACTGAGTCAGTTTCTCCTTAATCCTCAATGACCATGCCTCCCAAACATTCTCCCATAAAGGAAACCATACATAAAAGAAACAAGATCATAATAATTAATACATTTTACTTTTGCAAATTCTAGAATTTTTTCCCATTTATATATATTGCTGAGGCCCAGCATAGTGCTTTCAACATAATTGGTGGAAAACATTCACCCAAATGTAAGTCTCATTACTTCCTTATAACTGCATGACTGTTTTATTAGCTTGGACCCAGTGGCTGTATTCCTGGATTTGAGGCTCTGCCTTTTTATTTATACGATCCTTCCAAAGTGTCCTGGAAGCACAGTGTAGTCAGGAAGACAGTTTCCTGCTCACCATCTCCTATAGCCCAACCATCTTCTAACACCAAGGGGAATAAACATGTTTGAAATTGTGAATATTTTTCTCACTCTACATTATTGAAAAATAAATGTAGAGGTGTAAATAGAAATAAGCAATCTAATTCAGATATAAACTGTAGGCCCTTTATCTTATCAATGGGTGGAATAATGGATGTTAGGAGTTATTTGAAATGTCTTTCCACCTGTGATGGTATTTCAGTATTGCTAATTTACTTCTGTCTATAGTTTAAAAATTCAAAAGTTAATTTAAAACTCATTGCATACTTATGCCAACAATTTCAGAGAATTTTAATAGACATGTGTACATATATATATATGTGTGTGTGTGTGTGTGTGTAAAATTTTTTAGTGATTAATGATAGATTAGGTAGATAGATAGATAGATAGATAGATAGATAGATAGATAGATAGATAGATAGATAGGCAGACACAACAGATATATGCATTGATGGGTGGGTAATGCTACAGTTTAAATGAGAATGATGAGAATCGCTCCAATGATTCATGTATTTGAGTGTTTGGTTGTCAGTTGGTGGACTGTTTAGGAAGGATCAGTAGGTATGGCCTTGTTGGAAGCAGTATGTCATTGGGGATGGTTTTAATAATAAAACCATGCTTTTTAATACAACTCATGCTGATTCCAGTCTCAAACTTGCTTTCTGCCTCCATCTTGCAATCAGATGTAAGCTCTCAGCTACTGCTCCAGAGCCATAATTATCTATCTTTTTGACCATTGCCCTGCTTCCAGCTGAAATAAAACTGGACTAAGCCTCAAAAGCTGCAAGAAAGCATCAATTAATTGTTATCTTTCATAAGTTGCCTTGGTCATGGTGTCTCTTAGTAGCCATAGAAAAGTATCTAAAACAGAGAAATCAGTAGATGGGTGAACAGATGATAGACAGACCAGCTCCTGGGTTCTACATTGCTATGTGTACAACTTTACAATAAAAGATGAAAAGACATTGTTAAAGAAGTTACTAAGTAGAAGAACTACCCCATTTGAACATCAAAACATTTTTGAGATAATTTAATTTTGGGTACCTATAATTTTGATCAAAATGGATTTAAGATGAAAGGAACTTGGCCAGCTTTGATATAATAAAATTAACAGCAGGTTTAGAAAAGATGTCTATGTCTCTGGTTGCTTATTATTTAATGACCTTTTACTGCTCACCTTCTCAGTCATCTGAGTAAAGAAATTTGGTGCCTGATTCAAAAGAATAAGATATTTTAGAAAGATTGTATTTGATATTTCTTCCAGATGCTAGAAAAGTTTAAAATTTTGAAATTTAAAAATAATGTGGCTAGTTGTATATGTTTGATTATCAAGACTTATTGTACTTTATTTCATATTTTCTAAGCAATATAAACGCAAAACCTTTACAATTTACTTATTAATTCCTCTTCTGATACTTAAGTAATTCCTCCTGTCCCACATTCTGTAGACAAAGACTCTGAAGTGTAGTTAGGCTGCACCACCTCCTGAGCATACCTGATGAATACAGAGAAGCTTGGGTCTCTATCCTTATTTTCAGCACGTCTGTCTTCAGATAACTTGTTTTTCTCTCATAGCCTCTGTCAACCATATCTTCATACAAACTTTAAGCTGATGAAGCATATGAAGGCTAAAGTATGAATTACAAAAATGTTACCTTGATCTTTGACTTTTTAAGGTACTCAGCAACCACCTCATTTTTATTGCTTTTGTTGAATTATATATTTTTTATCACCCTCCTTCCTTCCTCTCGCTACCCCCCCCTACTCTCTCCCATGTCACCCATGCTCCCAGTATACTGAGGAGATCTTGCCTTTTTCTACTTCCCATGTAGGTTTTATCCATGTATCCCTCTCTTAGGGTCCTCATTGTTGTCTAGGTTCTCTGGAATTATGAATTATAGGCTATTTTTCTTTGCTTTATGTCTAAACATCACTTATGGGTGAGAACAAATAATATTTGTCTTTCTAGTTTACTTTACTCAATATGATGTTTTTTAAATTCATCCATTTGCCTGAAAATTTTAAGATGTCATTATTTTTTCTGGTGTGTAGTATGTATAAGTGTACCCCATTTTCCTTATCCATTTTTCAGTCAAGGGACATTTACATTGTTTCCAGGTTATGGCTATGACAAAGAATGCTGCTGTGAATATAGTTGAGCACATGTTTTTGTGGTCTTATTGAACATTTTTTGGATATATACCCTAAAGGGGTATTTCTGGGTCTTGAGGTAAATTGTTTCCTAATTTTCTGAGAAATCGCCATACTGATATCCAAAGCGACTGTACCAGTTTACCCTTCCACCAGCAATGGAGTTGTGTTCCCTTTACCCCACATCCTCTCCAGGGTAAGTTGTCATCAGTGTTTTTGATCTTGGCTATTCTTACAGGTGTAAGAAGGAATCTCAGAATTGTTTTGATTTTCATTTCTTTGATGGCTAAAGATATTGAACATTTCCTTAAATGTCTTCCATTTTATATTCCTCTGTTGAGAATTCTCTGTTTATGTTTATACCCCATTTTTTATTGGAGTATTTGTCCTTTTGATGACTAATTTCTTACGTTCTTTGTATATTTCAGAGATCAGACCTCTGTCCAATGAGGAGTTGGTGACGATCTTTTCCCATTCTGTAGGCTGCTGTTTAGTCTTGTTGACCATGTCCTTTGCATTACAGAAGCTTCTCAGGAGGTCCCAGTTATTAATTGTTTCTCTTAGTGTCTGTGCTACTGGGGTTATATTTAGGAAGTGATCTCCTGTGCTAATGCTTTCAAATGTACTTCCCACTTTCTCTTCTATGAGGTTCATTGTGGTTGGCTTTATGTTGATGTCTTTGATCCATTTGGACTTGAGTTTTGTGCAGGCAATGAATATGAATCTATTTTCATTCTTCTAAATGTTGATATCCAGTTATGCCAGCAGCATTTGTTGAATATACTTTTTTATGTCATTTTATATTTTTTTCTTGTTTGTCAAAATCAGGTGTTTGAAGGTGTGTGGATTAATATCTGGATCTTCGATTTGGTTCTATTGGTCCTCCTGTCTGTTCTTATGCCAATACCAGGCTGTTTTCAGTACTGTAGCTCTGTAGTAGAGTTTGAAGTCAGGGATTGTCATGCCTCCAGAAATTCCTTTTTTGTACAGGATTGTTTTGGCTATCCTGGGTTCTTTTCCTTTCCATATGAAATTGAGTGTTGTTCTTTTGAGGTCTGTGAAGAATTTTGCTGGCATTTTGATGCACATTGTATTGAATCTGTAGATTGCTTTTGGTGAGATTTCCATTTTTACTATGTTAAATGTACCTAAGAACATGGGAGATCTTTCCATTTTTTGGCGTCTTCTTCAATTTCTTTCCTCAAAGATTTAAAGTTCTTGTCATACAAGTCATGTACTTTTTTTTAGAGTTACTCCAAAATGTTTTATGCTATTTGTAGCTATTGCGAAAGGTGATTTTTTTTTCTGATTTCTTTCTCAGCCCATTTATAAACTGGAAAGGAGGGATACTGATTATTTTGAGTTAATCTTGTATCCTGCTACATTACTAAAAGTGTTTGTGAGTTGTAGAAATTCTTTGGTAGAAATTATGGGGTCGCTTCTGTAAACTATCATATTGTCAGCAAATAGTGAGAGTTTGACTTCTTCTTTTCCTATTTGTATCCCTTTGATCTCCTTTTGTTGTCTTATTGCTCTAGCTAAAACATACATGCACACACACACTGATGTACATTTTGTCATTATTATGTATGAGTTATAAATTTAGGTAAATTTCTTGAACATTAGTAACCTTAGTGGTAATGTATATGGAAAATTACTTTTTATTATTTGTTAAGACGATCAAGTGACTTAGTGTTTAAGCATCTCCCCAAAGAGACCTTTCTCATGGTAGAGGACAGAGCACTATAGCTACCCTTAAATTTCACTCAGTACACTGCCCTCACATAGTACAGGATTGCATCTGCGGTGTTTCCAGTCACTGAAGTGATATTATTTTTAGGTTCACCCCTGCTTTCAGATTGCTTCCCAATCAGGGATATGTAAGCACTCCTTTAACTTTTAATCTTTATTTGACATTTTTGACCCAGCCTTTGTTTGTGTTTTCTCCCTATAAGCCATCTCTATCTACAAGAAGCCACTCATCAGTCAAGGGCTCATTGCATTTTTCCTCCCCTAAGGCTCCTCCTATTTCAGAGGATTAGAGCTAGTATTGCCTGAGACCATGTAGATAGTTCAATAAACTGCTTAAAAAAACAATCCTGCCCTTCTCTTACAAGCCGATCTCCGGCCTTCATTTCTGCACAGTTGTTATCCCAATCAATACTGGTATCTGAGTAATTAAAGGCTTCCAGGTTGAGTTCTGCTTTCTTGCAGACTCTCCTTATCTACAAAAACACTGCCTTATAGATTCACTTCAATTGTCCTTGACTTCTACAGCAGCAATTCACCGTCCCATGACTAAATATGTTTAACTCCAAATATACCTCTTTATCAAGCATTCTATGTAAATGATCCCTTTGCTCCCACGATCACTGCTATAGCCAGCACGAATAATAGTTGGCAATGCCATTTGTTGTGTGTGCATGCAATGGAGGACACACAGCTGTTTTCTTCAATTACTCCCCCCCTTATTTTTGAGACATGTTCTCTCACTTACCTTGAGGCTACATCCTCTGATGTAAGCTTTAATTTTTTCCTTAGTACATTGAGAATTTTATACTACTGTTTTTATGATATTTTTTGTACTCCAAACTACCTCCAGATATAACTTCTATTCCCTAGCAGCCCGACTTTGTGTCTTTTCTTTTGTACTAACTCATTATGCAGAATTTGGGAGTGCCTATAGATTACTGGAAGTGCATACTTTCACTGGAGTACGGTCAACTTGCCAGCAGCTTGTGAGCTAGGAGTAGGACTTCATGTCAGCCTGTTCTCTGTATTCTGGGGCTCATTCCATCTTGTGCTTGCACGGCTGTGCATGCTGTCACAACTGCTGTGAATGTATATGTTCAGATGACCTTCTGGGTCCAGAATACACTGCTGCTGCACTGATTCCTTGCAGTCACTCACAGCTTCTGGGCCTTGAGACTCATTCCTCCCCCACTTCTGCAGGTATCTATTAGCCTTGAGAGGGAGAGATGTGATTCAGCTGTCCCATATAAGGATGACTATTTTGAAGTTTCTTGTTACGGTCACCTTGTCCAGGTGTTGGTATTTGTGTTATCCACCACCTCCTACATATGGAAACTTTTCTGATGTGGACTGAGAGATGCATTAATATAGGAATAAAGCAATGTCATTAAGAATTGGTTTAAATTTCAATGACCACAGGTCAATCCCAATTATAGCAAGAACTAAAACAGAATGAGAAATTCAGCTACAATTCCCCAAAGAAGAAGGAAAGATGGAAGCTACAGAGAAAGAAAATTTGAGAAACAACTTAACTGAGTAGTATAATCATTGTTAGAAAATGATATACAGAAAGCAGAGGCTTATTTTAATTTATGCAGAATTACAGCAAACATTAATTACAAAGACATTTTATTTGCACTTTGTAGTTACAAATATAGATTTTAGACTTCAATAAATAATCTTCACAAAGTCACAAAATGGACTAAGCTAGTCAGTACATAGACCCAGGTAGCCCAAAGCCCTTGTATCACATAAACTGCTGTGGCTTTATTATTTTGCATCCAGCAAGGAGTTAAAGCAATTTGCTTTGGCTGAGTGTAAATTTTCCACTTCCAACTTCAACAATCTGAAAACTGCCTGGGTAATTGTACATAGTACAGAAAGGGAGGTAAAAGAAGAGAAAAATCAATAAAAGATTACATAATTGTATTTCTTATCTTCCAGGGCTGAAGCTATCCATAGAAAATCTAGTTATCAGAACACAGCCAACCTTGACAAGGTTAGCTTGGATTAGCCATATAGAGCAGTTTGTGATTGTTAAAAGCATGATGACGAGCATCATCATCATTACAGAGTTGTAGCAGGTATCTTTAATTTGGTTGTCAAGGGAGACAGGGAACAATAATTAAGGGTAAAAGATGGAGAATGGAAGTCTTATTAAAGGTATATTGAGGATGGGAATTTGATCTTAGAATTAGATTCTGATGAGAGTGGCTAATGTAGCCGTGGTGCTCTTGAGTGACAGGGGAAGCAAGCAGGCAATTGTAACAACAGGCATCACCCCTAATCATTGCAATCCCAAACCCACAGTCACATCCATTTAAATTCATTTTTACCTATCTGGCACATTTGCAGCTTCATTGGAAATTTGTTGTTTGCTGTTTACAGGATGCAGTCTTTTAGAACAGGAAATGGCATGAAGAGCCATCCTGGGATTTTTTTCTCTTTTTTTACTTCTTATATTAATGAAATGAACGTCATCTTTGTGTGAGCTGATTGATCTTCAAAAGTCAAACGTCGTGATTATTCCCGAGAAGGTCAACAGGAAACATATCAAAGTCACAGCTGATTTGTCAGGGAGGGTGGCAGGACACAGTCTTGTTTTGTTCCATTTTATTAGGGAGAAATCAGTCATCCTTACATTCCTCAAACTGAAATATTTGCAGAAGGATTTTAAACAACTTCGGACACAGTTATTTCTAGATGTCTGTTCAGTGGAGATAGCAATATTCATTACCAGGCATGCTGAAAACCCATTTTAAGGAGTACTTTGCTACACAAAGATTAATTTACATTTTTTAACTCCTCTGTAATACTAATGTAAATAATTGTTGTATCTTAAATTGCCATTATTATTTTGATAGCCTAGTTTTTAATATACAGAGACCTGCTCAGCAAAACTGGTCAGAAAAAAAGAAATAGAGACAAAAAATATTTTGGAAAGGTCCTTTTTTTGGAATATGAATTATTGCTCTGATACAATAAAATAGCTAAAGATGTTTCAATAAGATAATAACAATAAATTCATAATATTGTCAATATACTTGAAATAATCAGAAGTTATTTTATTTGTAATGAAAGTATGGTAAAATCTTAAAACCCAATTAAAAATATTTTTAATCTCCACCTACTAAAACACTATTGTTTCTTTTATCTTTTAAGGTTTAAATGTATATAAATTTAGGCTGAATACTCTGATTTTACACAGTTGTCATTCTATTTCTTCTAGTCATAAAAATACAATACAAGCAATATATAAACCTGGAGTAAGATATGGTATATACAGATGGTGGAAGAAAAACTAAATATGTGATTAATATATTGAAAGCACAATATATAGAAAGTAAAGATATCTGTATTTTTACAGGGTGAAATGTCGATCACCAAATCCTCAGTTCATAGGTACATTATTGCAATATGTAATGTTGAACAGTATCTGAATATTTTTGAAGTGCATGATAATATGATGGCTTAAAACATCAATCACTGAAGAACTGGAAGATTTAGTATGAAGGTCATAGAGTAATGAGAGAGAGAGAGACAGACAGAAAGACTTATTTTATCTCTTATTTTAATTATTCATGTAGTATCCATTCTTGGATAATCCCCTAGTCATTTTGTCAGTTGATCCAATTTATCTTTTATTGGTATATTTTGGTAAAATTGTTGCTAAGGAATTTTAAATATTGTCAATTTTGTTATATTGATGCAGAATTCATGGCATCATTTAGTTCACTTCCTACATAACAAATTCAAGTGTTAATATCTAACATGTCCCCATGTTTGGTTCAAAATCACTGAAATCATTTAGAGAAGAAAAGTCAAGTCCCGGAGCTCATACTGAATTTCTAGACTGTGTGGCATCTGTCAAGATGGCATCCTCCCTCCTTTCCTACTGTACCTTTCTTATGTAATCAGATTTGCACGTCCACCTCTAATTTCAAAATGGCAACTTAATAGAACATAAACAACATGTGCAGGGTTATGATTTGAGTATGAAATGTCCCGCATAGGGTCCTGTTTTGGTGACTTGTTATCCTGCTAGGTGTGTCCTACATGAAGGACATTCAATAGTAGTGTTGCTCCTTGTCCCTGATCCCTGTGCCATGGTGTGAACACCCTAGCTGGCTTCCTAGTCTTCTGTGGTGAAAACAACCTTGGACACTTCTTCACAGTATGGAGTTTGAACTGTTCCACCCCCACCCCAGGATGGACTAAGTCTCCTAAAATTGTGAATCAAGTATTTCTTCTCTGAAATTATTGTGGTCACAAGAATAAGAAACTAATTAGGTGTGTCTACATAGAGAGATCAACTACCAGAAAGAACAAAAGGTGACCCTGGCAACTTTCCTGCATATCTCTTCAGCACCACCCTCAAATGCATTTTACACACAGAGTGAGCTTACGGCACCCCAGAGGCCACAGAATTGTCAAAAGTAATACACATAAAATATATTGGAGCATGAGAGTGATTAAGCATTACTAATAATAATTTAAATACTTTTTATAACTCATTATATTTTGGTAGCCTAGGTTCTTTTATTCATGTCAAGTTGGGTTTTTTTAAACTTATTTATTGTATTGTGTTGGTGTTGGGTTTTTTCTTTTGCATGCATATATATATCTGTACACCACATGCATGAGTTACAGACAGTTGAGAGCTACTATGTGGTAGCTGGGAATCAAATCTGGGTCCTCTAGAAGAGCAGAAAGTGCTCTTAATCTGTAGTTTCTAATATACAAAGAACTTCTAATCAGAATGTTCTTATACTTGACATATATTTCTCTATTTGAAAGACTGTAATTCTTATAACTAATATAAAAAGTATATTTTTTTTGCTGAAGAATAGGTAATTCCTAGCTGATAAATGAGCGAAATTGTTAATTCAGTTACTTTTTAATCTTGTATCATATTAATATTATATGTGGCTATAAATTATTAAATGATAACATTCAAAGAGAAATCATAGAAAAGTATAAACTTACATAATTCTAATAGATCTTAAAACAACATTTGAAAATATATGTAAGGATTTCTCAACTAAAAGCGTAAAAATAATTTGTGTCATTTAATTCTACTCATTACGTTTTATTCATGAAATTCGTTATGATTTAATTTTTGTCTTCATCTGTAGATGCTCAATATTTTATTAATGGAATTAAAATATACTAAAAGTCATTAAATGTGAATTTGTTCTTCAGATCTTTTTTCGAGCTGTTCTTTCTGAGAAACACTGTAATGAAAAATCAGAATGTGAACTATTATTTTAAAAGCTCAGGTTTGTAACTTTGTATGTCTACCTACATACAAGCCTCTGTGTGTTTGTGTGTGTAAGTAAGTTAATAAAAATACATATAAATTTTATGTTCTGCTAGGAACTATCTGCTCATAGTATTATATCTTGTGTTCCACAGAATGATTTCTCCCATAATCAAATAGTAAAATGTTTACTGAGAAGAAAAGTGACAGTATTTAGGGACAACAGTTTGCTTGTTCTTATGTTTCCTACAGTATAAATCATGAGTGCATACAAGATCAACCTGTGACATTTACGAGGCGGTAACATTAAGATCCTCAACATGAAAAGAGAGATCATAATCTTATATTATAAAGGAACTTTTTCAGAAACAAAAATTTCATATTTATTGATCAGTATATCCAAAACAAAGTATGTTATTCACAGCCGGGCGGTGGTGGCGCACCCCTTTAATCCCAGCACTTGGGAGGCAGAGGCAGGCGGATCTCTGTGAGTTTGAGACCAGCCT
>NW_004949100.1:16745985-16817185 GCF_000317375.1 Microtus ochrogaster | reverse complement strand
CCACAGAGAAACCCTGTCTCGAAAAACCAAAAAAAAAAGTATGTTATTCACATTAACAGTAGTGATTTCTGAAGCAATGCTCCTCAGCCTGTGAATTGTTCTAGGACCACATACACAAATATACTGAGTGTTTTAATGAATTGCACTTTGGGGATGTTTTCTGTTTCTTCTTTTGTAGGCACATTTTAAGGATCTTAAGATGTGAAAGGGAAGAAAAAAATGAACGTTTTTGTCTGCTGCTGCCTCCTTAGTCCAAAGAGTTTTTAAAGGCCAGGACAGTGCTGGAATGTCAAAATTGATTACAGTACAAAGAATCAAGTGGTCTTTAAACAGAATGGCTAAGGACATATTCTGCACCCCAAAGTGCCTGGGGTGAGCAACAACCAGCATTATCCTGAGAGGAAAAAGAGACCCCAATGTTTATGTGAACACCACTTCATGCTATGTTGGGGATAGTAGGTCCAAAGACCCTTTTGGGTCCTATGGATGGAACAAGGAGCATTGAGATTTTGTTCCCGCCACAATCATAGTTTAAAAGGTTGACAATGAACTGATGCTTAACAGTTTGTCTGTAAAGCTGTAGTCCAATGTTCCAAACACTGAGATGTGAAGGGTCTTATTTACTGTTCTTGCATGTACCTTGTTAAAGAGGAAGTAGAGATTCTCTGGGTTTCCAGTAATTCTTCTGTCTGATGAACCTTACTGACCTCTTTTCTGCTTCTTCATTTGAGGGTATATAAGGAGCTGTGATACTAATAAACCTGTTGGCTGAGGTCACCTGCCTCATAGCCCTGCTGACCCAGCTTTTATTTCTTTTATTTTGTACTCCTGTCCTCCGCCTTGGAATCCCAGTAAGAGCCTAGGAATAAATGGCCGGTCAGGTTCGATGCTAATCAATGGCGCCAGTCTCTACTTCTGTGTCCTCACCTGCCGTTAATTCCTCTCAGTGTTGCTTCCTCATTCATAAAATATAAACAAAAGAAATCTCAAATAAATAAATATACAGAAGCCCTCAATTTGTAAGATATTTTACCACTGTTGTTGCTTCAATATTGAAATAAAATATCTGAATATTAATATCATTGCATCACGAATACCCCAGAATTATTCTTACTTAAACTTATCTTTCAAATGATTCTTACAAGAATGTCTATGCATGCAGCAAAGAAAAAGAGAAAACTGTTTGCTTGTACTGATATTGATGACATATAAAACATTATTCACCATTACACATGCTTATGTTAAATACTTAGTAGACACTATAATGGACATTTATGATCTAAGATATACATTCCATATAATGTAAACAGTCTTTCACATATTCCTTTTGTGTAAGATGCATTTCATTCACTTAATTTAAATGTATAGGAGTTACCCATATTCCATGTCTTAACGTTTGTCACAATTAATTTTATAATACTTTTTGTGTGTCTTTTGTGTTGGCAACAAAATAAATACTTCTATTGTATCAATATAAATTATATGTAGTTGAAAAGACAGTTTTGTTGTTAAGAACACATAGTGTTGTTCAAGTTTTCAGTACTCAAGTGAGGCAACTCACAGGTATCTCTAGTTACAGGGCAGGTGATCTATTGCTCACTTCTGGACTTGGTGAGCACTGCGCAGACAAACACATAATTTTAAAAATATAAGAAAATATAATTTCTGTAAATATTGAAGTTTAAAACAATAGAATATTGAAACGAGATTGTGTGTGAAATAGGAAACAGAAACATATATATGCATCTACATGTGAACATATACAGACACATGTAATATGTATGTCTGTCTGTATGTACTTATGCACAACACACTAGACTTAGTTTCAATATCTTGCTGTAGCATTTGTAAAAAAATGAATAAAATTTTGCTGAAATAAACACACTAGCTTTCCTGGTAATGATTGGAGTATTTCAAAACTAATTTACATGTATCAATGTCTTTAGTACAGAAAGAAAGAAATGCTATTCAAAGCTTAAAGCCAAGGCAAGTCATTATTTACTTTTAGAATTTGTACAAGTGAAAAAATTTTTGTAGGTTTAGCAAATAGGTTTTTAAAATGGACTAGGACAAAAACTAATCCAGCCATTAGGGGCTCACATCAAAGAAGAATGAAGGTCAATAGTGAGAAACCATTGGTAGGAAATATCTTAGATAGAATCACTGCCAAACGTCAACAGGTTTGTGACCATTAAATGACAGACTAGAGATGCTGCAAATGAGGATAGGCACATTATCAACAAAATAGGCACATTAAAGCCAGACTCACCTACACAACAAGTTTGAAGCCAGCCTGGACTGCATGAGACTCTGTCTCAAGAAAAAAAATCACAACAATAGAATGAAAACGCACATATGGAAATTATATGACCAAACACCTGCTGCATGTACCATAATTAAAGAGGGATTCACTTAGTCAAAGCAATTACTAAGCCAGTCTTTGGTAAACGTCTACAAAGGGAACTAGTGTTTCCATCATCAGAAAACAGAAGAGTCCTCCCATTACTTTACGTAATAGCTGGAAATGCACAGGTCTCATCTGTTGTCTTTATCAGCTGTGTCCTGATTCCCTCCCGTTTAACAAATTAGTTTACATTTTTATTAATTATGAACATGCTAGAATGTTCTTAGTAAGCCATCTTATTTTAATTACTGGAATATCTCTAAATTCAACCCATCACATCTAAAGAGCGGCATAGAGACCCATACGTGACATCTCCAAGTCAATCCCACTAAGCTTTCATTAGCCCATTATTTGCAATGATGGCAAAAAATGATCTGAGGACCTATGTGAAGTCTTCAAGGCTTGCACACTAAATATGTGCCTGGTGGTGAACAGAATTGTTTTATATAATTTAGGGATTTATTGGTTAAACTTTGTACACATTTATTTATTTAATTCAATAGTGAATTTTCCCAAGACATTTTTTTTGACCTATTGGAAGAGTCAAGTTTTGTGTTTAGTCACAACATAGCGCTTAATGACAATTATTGTTTACATTAATAACATTAAAAAACACCCAATCACTGAGACTAGAGATATGGCTTAGTATGTAAGAGCCTTTACTGAACAAGCATGAGTACTGCGGTTCAAATCCTTAGGTCCCTCATAAAACTGTAGGTGTGGCTATGTAGTAGCCTACAGCTATAGTGCTGTGAGGCACGAACATAGAAGAATTACTGGATTAGTAACTGCCAGATCAGCTCTAGATTCAGTGAGAGAGCCTGCCTCAAGTAAATAAGGTGGAAAGTTATTGAGCAGAACTACCAGTGTCTTCCTCTGGCTTCTCTTCTACGTGTGCTCTGAGAGGCGAGCATGCATGCCCATTTCTACATACATATAAAGAGACACACAGACATTAATGACTGTCATTCATTTTGTATTATAAAATAAATTTTATTTTGCATACTTAAGCTGTACCAAAAGATACAAGATGATATTATAAATACGTATAGATTTTAAATGGTAAATACAGTAGTAAAGACACATTTTACATAGTTACACATTGTTGTTATTGAAGCAAGACTCACTAACACTTGCTCATTTAGCATGAATATCACCACACTGCAATTTTACTCCCTATGGTTGTGAGAGTATATATTATAACTTTTAGACTTACTCATCCATGTGTCTGCTGGTTCTCATCCTCTGATTTGCATTTCCTCTTTTCCTTCCCCTTTACATGAATCCTAAGAGTAGACTTTCTGTCTTCCGTCTATACTTCTTTTAACACATTATACATTTTATGTTTTTGAGGTTATGAAGCTGTAAATTTTCAAAAACGATGCATTTTCAGATTAATATATTGCCTTATATTATAGCAAAGATGTGCTGAGGGGATTGAATGATGATTCTTTGAAAAAAGACAAAGCCAATTTAGCAAAAGAAAGCATACTAATGAATATACAAGAAATATTAATGACTATACAAGAAAAGTCAGGTTTAATTTTTAAAATGTGTGTGTGTGCTTGAATGTTTGCATATATATATAATGTGTGTGGTGGGAGATATCCACAGGACTCATGTATTTTAGAGAATGACACTGTAGGTTGCTTCTCTTCCCACATTCCCTTGAAACTCAGGGATTGAAGTCAGATCATCAAGCTTGAGATAAAGTTTCTTTATCCTCGGAACCATCTCATCAGGCTTTAAACATTTTTTATGGGCTCCAGTAATTAATATACTATTAACCAGAGGAAGCCCTGTAGATCTCTGCTTGCCCCATACAGCAGGCTCTTCTACTGCACAGTGAGAAAACCTTGGAGAATCCATCTGGCCTCTGAAACTGGTGAACACACCCATTACTGTAGCTCATCTTTAAAATAGTTCTCTATATGAATTTATAGATAATTTAGTCACAAGGCAATCTTAGTAACTCTTATGATGAAGACAGCTCAGAGAGAAGCAAAGGCTTTTCAGGTGGAAATATGGTGTTCAAATCTTTAAACACCCTAGTGTGACTTTCCCGCCCACCCTGACACTTCCTACATACAGTCTGAAACTCAAAACTAAAGACAGAAGACAGTATTCCTACTTGGGGTTGTTCTGAAATTTTAATGTGCAAAGGAACAACAAAGTGTATGGCATATTTAAGGCTGTTGCTTGTTGTTTTACTTTTACAAACTCCAACTAATGTAAATCATACTTTAATTATCAATGATATATCTGTTGTTTTTACTCAGCTGTGTCTTAGGTAAGTTTAGTTATCTTTGGATTCTTTTTATGATCCATCCGTGTAGACGTAAGTCACAAACGATGCCACAGCAGTTTGGAATTATGATTAATAGGGTATTATTTATTAAAAGGGGAAAAAAACTTACAGATCACCGTCAGCCCTCTGTACAACCAGGAAAGGAGTCTAGTCGCCAGCCGAGCAGGAAGTGAAGAGAGCGAGAGAAGGAAGTGGCTGCTTTTTTAAAGGGAGAGAGACCACGCCCCAATGGGCGGGTATCTCAGCGGCTATAGGCTGGAGGAGCGGAAGGACCTCCCGCAACACATCCGTATTGGGTAAGAAGGTATATTTATGTGTTCCCAGAAGGAAGTATAAATTTGTGTATGTATGTATGTGTATTATGATATATATGTAAAATAATTACTCTATTAGAGAATTGCTATGCTTTATGCATTGTTCTATAGATAGCTATGTCAAAATCTACCCACATCTGTAAAGTTTTATGAGTGTAAAGAGGAAAAGTACTGAAAAATTTTGTTTTAAATGTGTAACTTAGTAGCTTGTCTTAAGTTTAATGTAGTTTACTGTACTTTTTCTCTGGGATTCTCTGTTATTTATTTATGGTGTCTCAAATATGTGAGTTTTTGTGAAGTACTGAGACTTGAACCAAGGACCCAATAATTCTATAACTATATCCGCAGACCAAGCTTATAACATTAAATGTACAAGAACACCACCTAGTATAACCAGTGTACTGAGGGTACATAATGCATCAGAATTGAATATACTTATACACTGTTACACACATGCACTCTTAAATACAAAATAAACATGTACAAATATATTTTAGTTTAAAAAATCAGACAACATATTCTGATCATGTTTTCCCCTTTCCCAACTCATCCCAGATCCCCTACCATCCCTTCCACATTCCCACTTGCCCTTACTCTCTTGCTCTTAGAAAGCAAGCAGGCAAGCAAATGAACAAGCAAAAAATTCCAAACAAACTGCAGCACAAAGGGAAGAAAGAAAACACAAGTATAGCACACATGAACATATACACACACAATCCACAGAAACTCAAAATCAGAAGGGTTACAATAAAATTAGAAGTTTAAGAAGACAGAATTAAAGCAAAGCAATGTAAGCTAAAATGTCTGCAAATTACTACTGATTCCATTTTGAGTTGACCATATATTGCTTCCCTTACCCCACCACCATGATATATCAGGTCAAACCTCATGACAATTTTCATTGTGAAACCTAGGGATCATACTGTAATCTAGTGGGTAGAGTTGAGGGACTCGATTACTGTCTGCATTGGCCAGGAAAGCCCCTGAGGAGAATAAGCCGTGTTGCCAGCATCGCTATGACTCAGCAGCATGCCTGCTCATTGTAGAGCCTGGAGGTACAAGGTTATTCACAGCAGACCTCAGTTTACTAGCATTGCCACTGACTTTCACTGACACAAAGATGCACTTTCATCTTGCTTTGCTTTTTATGTAGCACATCGCCCACCAAAAAGATAAATGAAAAGCCAAAAATGTGCTCAGAGTTCATCAAGATGTGTTTAACTTTGTGTATGACATAAATTCAACAAGTCTAAAGTCAAATAGAAAATTAATGGATGAAGGAAAACAAAATTCCATGTGTATAAGTCCAAGCTTTGAGGTAAAGTCTGTATACCATACCGATGTCTGAGCTGACTCTGAAGATCTGTGTTCCATTCCCAGGTCACAGGGTCCTGACTGTGGTATACATATGATTCCTGACTACCCTGCTGCTAGTGTGGAGAACGGAGTAAAACAGAGAAAAGACCTGCAGCAGCCTTAGAGGTTAAGACTCTGTGCTTTGTTTCAGTTTTATCATTCTGTATAGACATAAAGCAGACCAGATTCAATTTATCTTTTTGGAAATTATTATTATTTCATGTGTGTGGGTATTTTGCCTGCACATATGACTGTGCACCGCTTATATGTATGGTGCCCTTAGAGTCTAGAAGAGGTTCCCACATCCCGTAGGACAGGAGCTACAAATATTTGTAAAATACCATATACATGCGGGATATCAAGCCAAGGTTGTCGGGAAGAGCAGCCAATGCTCTTAGCTACTGAGACATATCTCCTCAGTTCATCTTCTCAATATATATATATATTTCTCAAAATATATATATATATATATTTGTGTGTGTATATATAGTTGTATGCGTGTATGTGTATGTCTGGGTGTGGGCATGTGTGCACATTGTTTTTAGTTGCTGAAATACAGATGTTTCCTGTTACTTTCATGCCAAGATCCCTTCAATACATATTTTCTCCATTCAGTTGCTTCTGGTTAACCTTATTTTGTTGTTGTTCTTGTTGTTATTGTTACAAAAAAGGCTCAAGTCTTATTTTAAGTACTCCTTCTAAATTTGGTACTCAAAACCATAGTTGTCTCCTTCTGATAGCTGAATTACTATGGTGAAAGAAACAGAAGTTGGCTTATTTTTATTCCCTGAAATTATTGCTTTTAAGTATGTATGCTGAGTCCTTTGCACAGCTGTTTCTGCTTCTCCTGGAGCATCTGACAGTAAAAGAGATTTTCCTGCTTTGTGTTCAATGGGGCATGTGTTAATTGCAGTCCCCTATTGGTGAAGAAAGATATTCGAAAGTAAAGTGTCTGTAAATGATTTTTAAAATAATAATTTGTATTGTTAAGATAGCCAGATGGGTAAAGAGGCTTGCCACTGAGCCTGCCAACCAGAGTTAGGATCTTGCAGTCCCCCTGGTGGAAGGATCAAACCTTCTCCTGATCTCTGATCTCTACACATGCACTGTGGCAGCCATGCAAATTCACCACCATCCACAAAGACATAAGTAAATGTTTAGAAAGTCAACACAAGTCACTGGGTCTTCGGGTCAAAATTTGTGTTGTTCTGTTGTCATGAGGCTCACTGATCATACTGGGATTCTAAAGTTAGAAAATCCTCTTGTCCCACCAGGTGTGGTGGTGCACAACTTTTATCCCGGCACTTGGGAGACAGAAGGAGGCAGATCCCTGTGAGTTCGAGTACCAGGACAGCCAGAGCTGTAACACAGAGAAACCCTGTATATAAACCCCTCCCCCAAAAAACTTCTCTTCATTTTAATAACCAGTTAACCAACCCTTTCTTAATTTATAATATATTTATTTATTAGTATACTAAGATCATTTGAGAATGGATATGATTTCTCATAGTGGGAGTTAGTTTCTTCCAGAGATAGAATATGGATTCTTGATGCAGGGATTTTGAATAACTGCAGATATATATATACTAAATCTGATGCTTAAATATCTTTGATTGCAACAACCCTGTCTTCCAATTGGAGATATGATTTTCAAGAGAAGTGTCTTGACTAGTCATCTTTAAGTGCTTCACCAGTTGTCCTTCTTAAGCCCAACTCCAACTTTTTATTCAGAACTGAAACTACAGCTTGACAATTACTTAATTAAATTCAGCTTATTTTAAAATGCATGGTTATTGTGGTAAAAGTATCTTCACTTATAGTAAATGAATGCTGGGGCCTAGTGAATACTGTTGTAAATCCTTCTCATGAGGAATGTTGCATAAAACAATTTACTTCAAAACTTAATGAGTTTGGTAATATCGTAACTATTCATTTGTATCAATGACATCCTAAAAATGATTACTATGAGCCTAGGTCACATGATTATTTTTCAATCCTGTGTCTTTTCTTGAGACTGTTTGTGATTTTGTTTGCTCCCTAAAGCACGTAAACAATATTAAGAATGATAATAATAGGCAGTTAAGTATTTGACTTCAGTTGAATCTTGGGCTCTTGAATACTAATTGGGAATAGATTGAATTCACACTTAACACACCATGAAGCAAGAAGGGTTCATATCCTAAGTTTAAAATACTTAAAACACAAATACCATCTTCCTGAAATAACTGTCAGGATGTGTTACCAATGTACATGATATAAAAGAAGCTTTTCAGTATTGAACTCAAGTTGGAAGAGGTGAGGCCAGTCTCAAAATGGAGGGCATTGGTCCAAAGAAACCAGAACAGTTAAGGAAACTGTTTACTGGAGGTCTGAGCTTTGAAACCACAGATGATAGCTTAAGATAACTCTCTGAGCAGAACACCAATAGCACAGGTACTAAGATCCATAAATAATAAATGGGACCTCATGAAACTAAAAAGCTTCTGGAAGGCAAGGATACCATCAAGGGGGCAAAGCAGCAGCCTATACTAGGGGGAAAGATTTTACCCTATCTACATCTGATAAAGGTCTAATATCTAAAGTATATAGAGAACTCAAAAAACTAGATATGAAAAGAACAAATCCAATTTTAAAAATGGAGTACAGATATAAACAGAGTTGTCAATAAACCCAGAACGGCTTAAAGAAATGTTCAACATCCATAGCCATCAGAGAAATGCAAATCAAAACTACTTTGAGATTCCATCTTACACCTGTCAGAATGGCTAAGATCAAACACAAGTGACAGATCACGCTGGCAAGAATATGAAGCAAGAGAAACACTTCTCCATTTTGGTGGGAGTGTAAACTTGTATAGATGGTGTGGAAATATTCCAGTTTCTCAGAAAATTGGTCATTGATCTACCTCAAGATACAGCTATATCACCCTTGAAAATATACCCAAAATCTGCTCCATCCTATCACAAGGATACTTGCTCAACTATGTTTATAGCAACTTTATTCATAATAACCAAGAACTCAAAACAACCTAGATGCCCATCAACTGAAGAATTTAAAGATTCTATGGTACATTTACACAATGGAGCATTACTGAGCAGTCAAAACAAACAAGCAAACAAACAACAACAGCACAAAAAGAACCCCAGCATCATAAAATAAAAAAAAAATCATCCCAAGTGAGCTAACCCAGAAACAGAAAAATAAATTTGTTATGTATTCACTTATATGTGGATATTAGCCATTAAATATATAGCTATAATCTGTAGACCCAAAGAGGTTAGATTTAGAGGAAGGGACTAAGGGGGATACATGGATGTCCCTCAGAAAGAGAAACTGAATGGATTTTAGGGGTGGACATAGGGCAGTTTAGGAAAAAAATAATCTATGTATAGTTGCCCTTTTTTTCAATTATCATTAGAAAGGCTTCTTTGTGCAGTAGATGGGAAAAATACAAAGACTCATAGCTATGAAATTCTCTAGAAAATGCTAGTTTACTTCTTAGGATAGGAAATGGACCTGAGCAAACTGGACACAGATTCATGGAAAGTAGTGAGAGGAATGGCACCTGACACAGAGAAGCTTATAACTGCTTTTGTACCCTCTCACTGAGGGTAGCTGTGATTGTGCCACAGCTGGACACAAATATCACAGGTTACTGAACTAAAACACCTTAAACAAATGTAGCTTAGTATATGCAAATTCTGCCTATATAGAAACACATTGCATGACTATCGATTGATTATCTTTATATATTTTTATTGTATGAAGATTTCTGTGAATTAGAATTGTGGTCTTTGCCTTCTGAGCTCATTATCATAATAGCTGGAAAAGGATAGAAGAAAGTCCTCTAAAAATGTTGATTTTGGTGCATTTTCTTCTTTCTTTTCTCCTAAGAACCATCCTGAGGGCCACTGATTCATAATAGTGGTTGATTATCTTTAAACTATAAAATAGAAACTCCTAGCCAATGGTTTCCTTGCCACGCTTTGCAATCCACCAATCCATTGAATTCATTTTATCCAAAGAAGATTCACTAAATTTAGTACATATCTATCAAAAGGAGGCTGATGATATATGGCCAATCACATTCTTATTTCACCTTATTGAAAACCCATCTTTAAATAATAATGCTCAATCTGCCACTTGACAAATCAGTACACCAGAGGGCTGATAATATTTCTAAATGACAGATAGGTTTGGGAAAAAAAATCTCTAAATTTCCCTTTAATCAGAATAATACTCAGGCAGACTGAGTATCCAGGCAACCATGCTGAGAATTCCAGAGCTTATAAGACGGCATCCTTACAGCCTGGTGAGAAAAATCAGTCATTTCTCCCTTTTGAAATCAAAGCATGGCGTTTGGGGAGCAAGTATTTTCTGGTTGTGAATATAAATGATGAGAATTCCCCTTTAAAAATAGCATACCACTGTCCAAGGTGCTGAAATATGTGGAGATTCTGCTCAGAGGTTCATTTCTGTTCTTATAGCTGTCTTTGAGACATGATTCGGTGTCAGGAGGACACCTGTTACTACCAAACTCTGGCCACAATTGAGTTTCCTTCATTTGAGGTCCCTGTAGAGGACTCTGCTAAAGAGCAGGACAAATCATTTGGGTTTTATGAGGAGAACACAGAAATGTGGGTGTCTATTATAATGCAAAATACAGGGAAGCACTAGACTGGGATCAGGATGTGGGACAATGGTATTCTGTGGTTTAGCAACACATGCCTGACTTACTATATTCTCTAAGGTAGAGGAAGAAAATTCCTTTTAGGCAACTCAGATGGTATCCTAATTCACCCAGGTACACATTTTGCTCCAGCCACAACACATCAAAAGGAAGTGACTACATAATCCCATAATGTTGAAAGTGAATAGATTTTAGTCTTTTATCTCACAGAGTGATTTCTCAAGAGAATACATGCATGATTCTTCTTTTTCTTTTTTTTTTTTTTATCTAAGTCAAGTAAATTGGTAGAATTGGAGGCAATGTATCTCAAGCTGAATTTTGGTTTTAGTCAACTCCAATATTAACAGCTTGCAGTATTGAGTGAATGTAGCATCAATGCCCTCCATGGCGATTATGGCATTTTCAAAAACTGGTGCTTAAGAGGCACATGCATAAAATGATTTCAGAGCCTTCCTTCTATCTTCAAGACTATATTATCTATCATAAGTAGTGGTTTGAAAATTCTTAATAATGGGCTAAAAGGATCTGCCACATTTGACCTACTTAACTCTTTGTTTGCTTTTGTTTTTTGAGATAGAGTTTCTCTGTGTAACAGCCCTAGCTGTCCTGAAATTAGCTCTTGTAGATGAGGTTGGCCTTGGACTCACATTGGTTCACCTACTTCTGCCTCCTGAGTACTGGGACTAAAGGTGTTTGCCACACTGCCCAGCAGCCTGCTTAATTTTTTTAAAACTTACTTTTTTCTGATACTCCTTCTAAAAATCTACTGGGATTGGTACAGTCTCTTAGATTTGGAAAATATTAGTTTAATCTTGAAAAATCAAATGTCAAACTATTATATGGAAGAAAAAGCCCATGAATTATAGCAAGCATATAGTGGAAAGATAAAACAGTAAATATTTAAATTTAAGAAGATAACTTTCCATACTGTAGCTCTGTAATAGAGTTTGAAGTCAGGGATGGTAATGCCTCCAGAAGATCCTTTATTGTATATGATTGTTTTGGCTATCCTGGTTTTTTTGTTCTTCCATATAAAGTTGATTATTGTCCTCTCAAGATCTGTGAAGAATTTTGATGGGACCTTTATGGGGATTGCATTGAATCTATAAATTGCCCTTAGTAGAATTGCCATTTTTACTATGTTGATCCTCCCAATCCAAGAGCAAGGGAGATCCTTCCATTTTCTGGTATCTTCCTCAATTTCTTTCTTCAAAGACTTAAAGTTCTTGTCAAATGGATCCTTCACTTCCTTGGTTAGAGTTACCCCAAGATATTTTATGCTATTTGTGGCTATCGTGAAAGGTGATGCTTCTCTGATTTCCCTCTCTGCTTCCTTTCCTTTGTGTATAGGAGGGCAACTGATTTTTTGGACCTGGATGGAGGGGGCAGGACCTTGGACTTCCCAAAGGGCAGGGAATCCAGACTGCTCTTCAGACTCTAGAGGGACAGGGAATGGAGTGGGGGGAAGGGGAGAGGAGTGGAGAGAGGGGGAGAGGAGTGGGAGGAGGGGCAGAGGAGTGGGAGCAGGGGGAGGGAAATGGGAGGCGGCGAGGAGTCAGAATTTTTTTCAATAAAAAAAAATAAATAAATAAGAAGATAACTTTCCAGAAGTTTGTTAAAACATCTCCATTTCAATTTTCAGCAGGTATGGATACTTTACCAAGTCTACAAACTCAGTATGGCATTTTTGACATTTGATGGCATTAAAAAATGACTCAAAGATTTGAATAGTGTAGTCCACAATAATAGAACCTCTGACACCAATGAAATGATTTATTATTCTTTACCCTTAGATAAATATTGATATTTAAGTAAAAGAACACTATTAATATCTTGCCTGTAATTGCCTCTTAATTTCTTAACTTTATTGAATTGTGTATTTTCTTAGATAATAGAAGAAAATTATAAAAGCAAAAGTGGTGCATCTTTGTACTTCCTTTCAGACATCTTTCTCCCTTAAATTTATTTGCCTTCTTCACTTTATTTATTAAATGATTATATCACATTGTGTCTGTACTATTAGATAGAAAGGCATAGCAGTAAGTAAATCAGGCTTCATTTACTTTATGTCATTTGCAGCCTAATGGAAAGTATCAATATTGAGCAATAATAATATACATAAAAGCAAATAATTGGAAGATAAGTGTAATGTGGATTGCTATCCGAACATTCAATACCTAGCCTTTATCTGGTCTGAAACTGATTAAGGCCAATTAGGAATACTTCTTTGGGGTAAATCCAGACACCCCTTAAGGGCTTCGGACAAAGGCTTAAAGAAAGGGCTTCTTTGACAATCAAAATACCTTGATCAACTACTGCATTTGATAGCTGCACACTGTGATTTTGAATATCACTGAGCACAGATTCTACTATACCTTTCAAGTCAAAATTAAAACACGGTAAATCATTTGTGCTATCAGACTTGATCTGAAATGTTCTGAGACCCCATCTTCTTTCCTTTTATGACTATATACTCTAGAATTTATTCCTAAATATATTCTTCATCAGGTTGTTGGTATAAGTTCAGAACATATCAGAACAGTACATATTCAGGCAGGTATTGATCTGTAATAATGCAGGTAGAAGTCCCATGGATTGTTGTCAGTGCACTTGAGAAATTCTAGGAGAATGAAGATCTGGATTGAACTATGGATTCTCAACTTGGATTCTGCAATTTGAGATTTGAACTGAGTTTTCATTATAAAATTTCAGGATATTTTAATGCTTAAAAGGAGAGAAAATGGTAGCTATCTAAGAAAATATGCAGAAATTTGATTATGACAATGGAATTCAGAAAAGGATATTTGAACATACAGCTAGACACTATAGAATAAGTTATTTGTAGCATTTTTTCTTGCAAATGAGCATGATTTATTTAGCCCCATATTGTCTCAGATACTACCTCAAGTGCTTGTGAGACACTGTTGGGTAAGACCAGAAATCTATGGCTCAGTCTTACTTTTAGTTCACAGTTTACATTACATCTCCCTCATTCTCTCTTTTTTCTTTGTTTTTTGAGATGGAGTTTCTCTGTGTAACCCTAACTATCCTGGAACTCATTTTGTATACTTGGCCTAAAACTCATAAAGATTTGCTTCCCTTTGCTGCCCAAGGTCTAGGATTAAAGTTGTGTGCTACCACACCTGGCTTACATTACAATTGAAAGTAACAAGATTTTTATATGTGTGCTACAGTCTAGTTTGGATGTTTTGCCAGAATCACAATGACTATTTAAGAATGGACTTATTTGCCTGTTCTTGGGACTCCTATTGGGTTGCCATGCCTAGCTTCATTATAAAAGCTTTTGCTTCATTTTATTGTATTTTATTTTGTCATGTATGGTTGTTATTCTTAGAAGCTTGTTCTTTGCTAATAATAGAAATGGAGTGGAACTGGAGGAGAGGCAAAGTGGAGAGAAACCGGAGGGAGAGGAAGTACAAGAAATTATAATCAGAATATATTTTATGGGGATAAGAACCTATTTTTAATTAAAAGTAAGAAAAAAGAAAAAATAAGTATGGACCTATCCCCAGACAGGCATGGATGCAGGAAGAGCACAGTGAACCTTACTGCTCAATGTTGGACTATTTCCTGCTGAAAGATTCTGTGAAAGGGGGAGTCATTCCCTTCAGCTGTATACTGTCTAGAGACTAAAGAAAGTACCCATGGACAGTTCCAATCCAGTTGTCAAACAGATGCCCTGATTTAACTAGATGGGTCAAAAGAGTAAACAAAACAAAACAAAACAAACAAACAATAAACCCAGGAACTTAGAACAAGTAGCAAAGAAGGAGGTAAGGATTGATAGCAATAAGAAAGAGATAGCAAGGGTAGAAAAAAGAAGAACCAGAATGTGCTACATAGGTAAATGAAATTCTCAAAGAATTAAGTTAGTTACTAATAAAATACAATTAAAAGAATTGTAGCAGGAGAGAGCTGCTTGTTGGTTTCTGCTGCCCAGCTAGCTTAGACCTGAAATAATCACAAAGAAACTGTATTAAGTAAATCACTGCTTGGCCCATTAGCTCTATCTTCTTATTGGTTAACTCTCACATATTAATTTAACCCATTTCTATTAATCTGTGTATCGCCATGTGGCTGTGGTTTACCAGCAAGAGTCCAAGCAGTCTTCTGTCTCCTGTGGGGCTACATGGCATCCCACTCTTTGCCTTCTTTCTCCCAGCATTCAGTCCAACTTTCCACACCTACCTAAGTTCTGTCCTATCCACAGGCCAAGCCAGTTTTCTTTATTCATTAATGGTAATCATAGCATACAAAGGGAAATCCCACATCAAAGAATGATGATAGAAACCTTAAAAGCAGCATGAATTTTCAATGTTCTTGTTGGTTTGTGTTTTCATTTTTTCAAGCCATATGTTAATTCACTAATAAAATGAAAGTAATTTGATTTGATCCTGGTCAATTCCCACTCCCTTTCCATCTCTGCAGCATATGGATATGGATGAATAAAGAGAAACTATAGCCATGGATTCCAAAGAGATGGAGAAGAGTTGGGAGATAAACAATTGAAAAGAACAGAAAGAACCTGGGCTTGGGGAAAATTAGACTAATGGGTTAGGGACTGTTAGAATGGCTTTTATAGGTACTAGTTCCAAGTACAAGCCATTACAGCTCTCAAGCTTATCCCTTAATGAGAGACTGTATTCTTCAAACTGTGAGCCAAAATTAACTTCACCCTTAAGTATTATGTGTCAGCTTTCTGTAATATTATCATTCTGGGATTGTAACATATATAAACTGAAAGGCTCTTTTATATTTCTTCCAAGATCAGAAAGGAGGTCTGTCAAGGACTGAGAATATAACTCAGTGATAGAACAATTAATTTGTATACATTGCCATTGATTCAAGCTCTAGGAATTCAAAAAGATATATTAAAGTATCTAACTTGTAGAAATTATTCCAACAGTTTCTCTGATAGATAACAACTGGAGAGAGTAAATCAGTATCTACCTTCTAAGAATTTATAATCATTCCAACGAGAAGAACCCATTTATACATTGCTGTAATGTAGGCAACCCTTGTATTATGTGCTGCCATTGCTCAAAATTATGAATATGAAAAAAATAGGAGAAACTAATTCTCACCTAAAAGTTCAAATGCAGAATTAGGTGTGAAGATGTTTGGATGCAGGTACATATTGAATACTCATATTCTTGTTTTGAGTATAACAAGCATTTCTTCTCGCACACATCTGTCACTCTCAGAGGAAAGGCTGTGAGGAGAATTATGTTCGAACTATGGCAATGTCCATCACTCAGAAAACAAAACATGACTAGGAAAACAAAAGTTTTCATGGATGTGTGTGTGTGTGTGTATGTGTGTAAGATAACTAAAGCAATCTAAAAATATAAATCAAATAAAACAAAACAGTATAATTAACATGTTGATGTCTTTATTCAAACTATTTTTCTGCAATAATTTTTCTGTCCTCTATTGACATAATTTAATTAACCAGACATCTTGGAGATATTGCTTGGCATTTCATAGAAAATGTCAGAGTAGGAGTGAAAGGGGAGAAACATTATTAGCCTATATTTAATAGTAAAGAGAGTCTTCAAACTCAGTCTTTTCACTTAAGGACCATACCCTCTCCGAGAAACCAAAATGCATAAAGGGCTGAACAGTGTTGCCATCTCTATTTTTTATATTAAAAAATACTTAGTACAGTTCCAGGATTAAAAATGGGTAGGGTATTTAGGTGATGATTAAGACCAGTAATCCCCCAGGAATGCTGTTTTCCCTCTTGCAAAGTGACCCTATTATTATCTTAACAAAAGATACTAACACAATGATACCTTAATGGTGATGTGATAATATGTATTGGAATACTTTATAAAATTAAAATGATCTCAGAAATTTGGGGACTTATTTGAATACTATCTATAAGTTCATCATAAAAATTAATGGAAGAGAAATTGCAGATAAGTCAACAATTGTAATGAGGGTTCAAGCTCTTGATTTTAATATCATGGATAGCCAACATCCCACTTTTTCTAGCTGATGTTCATGGAATTCATGGCTCACTATTCCAGGGATATTGGTAAAAGGAAAAACATTTCACATTTATCAGCCACAAAGTCATACTCATAAATTATTTATTTCTTGTTTCCACAGGTTTCTTCAAGGGTTCAAGTTAGAAGATAAAGGTACAGAGAAGTTTGCATCACTCAGTGTGTATGAGAAAAAAAAGCAAAAAGAATAATGGAATATGCACAAGTATTGAACATAAAAGGGGAGAAGGAAAAAGCAAATCTTAAGAGAAAGAGACAGAAGCCTGGGGGATGAGAAGAAACAAGTCTACCTGGTTTATTTGTGGTGATGGGACAGGGAAACCAAGGTGGCTATTACTGCTGCTAAATTTTAGACATTCTGCTGATATTAATGTTATTGAATTGAAAGGAAAAATCATGGGCCAATGATCAGTAGCTATCTATCATAAAATTTCTGACAAGTTGTTTTTTATTCTCCTCTGTTTTTAGAGATGATTTTTTTATTTTGCACATTTACTATTTATTTACTGTATCTACCATAAATTAATTTGTTGAAGTCATAGCCTTCTATTTAATTGCATGTGGAAACTGAGGACAGAAGTTGGTTAAACACAGCTATCATAGGGCAACATGCTGTTTGGGTAGCAAGAAGAAAAATTAGAAAAGCTATCTCAGACTTCATGTGCACACCATGGAAAGATCATCTGAGGATATAGTAAGAAGGCAGTTGAGAAATAGACCTTACCAGAAACTTAACCTAACAGAAACTCCGTCTTGGACTGCAACATTTAGAATTGTGCCAAAATTCATGTTTTTTAAACTATACACACTCTATGAAAATTTTGTTATATCAGCATGAATTGACTGAGATAGTGTCTTAAACCATGCACTCTGCTTACCAGGCATACTCATATGTTCTTCCTTCATTTTCTCTGAAACACTCAAATGGAGACATGGCACAATTTTATTCAATCAGCTGATACCTTTAAAAGCTTGAGGGGCAGAGGACTCGAGTTTGGTTCCCAACACCCATGTTGGGCTCTGACTACTCCTTGTAACTCCAGCTCCAGAAGATCAATGACTTTCTCCTGCCTCTATAAGCATGTCACCCATGTGCACACAACCCCATACTGACACACATGTACACAGACTTATAATTTTAAATACATCTTTAAAATCAAGTTTAGCGCATCATAAATTCCTTAGATCTGAATGTGGAACAGGGGCCTTTATTGCCATTGACTGCATTTGGCACCCTAATCATTTGTGACATTTATTAAAAGTGTGATCAGAAAAAATGCACATTAATACTTTTTCTGTTTTCTGATGCAAATCAAAGAATTAGCCTTTGCTAACCTTTAAAATATTGAATTAGTCATTTTGTTCCTCACTCTCTAATACAGTCCAGAATGCCTCAATGTTAAAATATCCATATACTGCCTTAGAAAGCTGGAATTCTTTATATAGAAAAGAAAAAGACAATGTATCAC
Organism: Microtus ochrogaster; assembly: GCF_000317375.1. NCBI lineage: Eukaryota > Metazoa > Chordata > Mammalia > Rodentia > Cricetidae > Microtus > Microtus ochrogaster. The sequence continues at coordinate 16,798,612 of NW_004949100.1, read as the reverse complement.
CTAATAGGAAGTAAGAAACAATAGCATAAGGTTTCAATTATCAGTCACTGAGTGATGACAAACAGGTTCATGTTCCTTAGACGTCTTGAAGCCTAGATACCTTTAAGAGACATAATGTGAATCTTTGGTTGTTATCACAGTTTTTAAAGGTCATTTGTCAGTGGATTGAATTCACTGTTAAATTAAATCTCTACATATTTTAGATTTCTGGAATCTTTAGAATTCTTTAGAAACTGACTATTAAATATCTTTTGCAAAATATTACCTAGGATAATTATAGTATTTAAAAGCAGAAAACAGTAGTTAAAAGCATAAAGGAAAAATCTGCTCTCATAGAAATTGTGTTCTAGTTGAGTAGGGGAGGATAATCAACATATAGACAGTAGGAGTAGATAATCAACAGAGAGACATATGATATACACTGTAGAAACTGCATCTGGTCAACAATTATTACACTGAGAAAAGTAAAGCACAATCCAGAGAACTCTGGGAAATGGATGAGGAGCTTCCATCAACTTGACCACGTGTCATTATGCACATCTCCCAAAGATGAGTGGAAGGGAGCATTGGATACCTAACGTAAAGCACTAATCTTGGTAGACAATGAAACTGAAAGATGGTCCAGTAGATAACATCCTTGCTGCACAAGTGTGAGGATTGGAGTTTGAATCCCTAGTCACTCAAATAAAATCTGGGTGGTAATGGTGGTTCAGCGGTAATACCAGTGCTCAGAAATCAGACACAGGAGATCCTGAGGCAAGCTGTCTACCTACATTAGCTATGCTTTTTGAGCTCAGTGAGAGATATTTCATCAATGCATAAGGTGTAAAGAGATAAAGGATATTGGACTTCTAACCTACGGTCTTCATATTCACATGCATGTTGGCCCATAAACACAAGAACACATACATACTTTTGTATGCCTATCACACATATATGTATATCCATACACACACACACTCAAAAATTAGTAGGAAATGCAAAAACACTAGCCTTATGTCAGATTAATTAAAGTAGAGATGTAAGTCTAGCACTTGTTTCATATGAATATGTATGGGAGAAGCAGCAGATAAAGAATATGAGGCAGGTAATGCTACACAGAGAACGTATTGTAACCAACAATGCTGACCAAGGTTAGGAGATGATGTTAGCACATGAGTAACTATGATGGCTGGCATAAGGTGTTAGTGGGTGAAATCCTTATTTATTCTAAACTAGATATCTTTGCATTCACAGATAGGTAGAGCTTGTAGACGGAAATAAAAAAAAACATAATTCTTGAGCATGTCTAGACTGAACAACTGAATGAAGGCTATTGCCATATACTTAGATGATCTTGTGTAAAATTTCCTGAGACTTCATGACTAAAGCTTGATAGCTACAGATAGAGCACAGATGATCAACCAAAGAATCGGTTCCCCTAGTTGATGTTGATATATTAAGTTTATTTATTGCGATTATTTTACAGGAGATGAGTGAATAAAAGGCAATGGCATTATCAAGTAGTCCATTCTACATGAATGATGACTTAAAAAATCTGCATTCATGGAGTTCTGAACAGCAGTCAGAAATATAAGAATTATTCCTCTTCCCAGCATATGCTAGTTGCTTAGAGAACCTTGGGGGAGGGGCTTGAGAATATTTTAATTACCTGAATTTTATAACCTTCACCAGCTTCCTGTGCTTCTACTGTTCTGCCAGGCTCTCCAATCTTGGGAGCCTCCCTCATAATGCCAGTGGGGGAGTGTGATAATTTGGCGAAAATAATTTACAATATATTAGATGCAAAAGAAGAATACAAAGCTAGTTTAGAGCTCTCAGTGAGAAATAATACTACTAATAATTTGGTAACTAAACAATATTAATAACTAATAAAATGTAACCAAAAGATAATTCAACATGAAGAATACAAAAGAATACTGAATGTGTTCAGGAATTCTCTGGGGATTTTACATTTGCTTTTGTCCTGCATCTTGAAGTCAAAATTAACCTTTCTCCTGTCTCCAGAGCAACCAACTTTTACATGATCTATTGGTGTGTCAGGCACTATCAAAGTAGTAGCAAGACCCTCTGGTATAACTTTAAAAGAAGAACATTAGAGACCACAGGTTATACTCCACCCTCAAAAAGAAAACAACAATTTCTCATGCTGTTTGTCCATAGCGCAAAGGCAAGAACCCATTGTGATCTTGATTGACAGATTCTCAACTAACTTCCATATTTATTTCTGCAGCTGAACCTTACATTAACTCTCTCCAACACAATTGTTCACCTTTTATAGTATGTTGCTAAAATAACTATTGAAATATTTTTCTTGATAATCAGTGCCTGATGAAATTACCATTGTTAAAAGTATTGGCAAAAAAAAATAAGAGCCAATAGACAAAAATGTGTGAGGAGGGGAAGGTGTGGGGATCACTGCTCATTTTTCCAACTTAATTTTCAAAGGGGATATTCTGTTAGTATTATTATTATATCTGTCCTTTGGCAAATATATGTGTGTGTTATATTTATGTATATATATACATGTTATGAGTTATACAACATATATTATCTATAAATATACACCTCAGGCAGTATATATATACATATATATGCAGAAAAATCATAAAAGGAAAATAAGGAAAGGTAAATAAATCTTTCAAAATATCTAATTACTATTTTAAATACTTGAAAGTTCATTCCTTAATCATAGATGAAGGTGTGTGTTGTTTTTGTTTGGAAGCTACTGTCCTGTTTGATTTCTACCAGCACCTCACTGAACATGCTAACCAGATCTGTACATCTTGCTTGTCAAAATCTTTCTCAATAACCAGTTTACTATCTCCATTTAATTTTTAATCACTTCCTATACTTGATGATATTGTCATGAGGCCACTTGTGTATCATGGAGTGAAATTATCTAATGAGCTTACACTAATAAAACATGAACACTCAAATTCCCTAACTATTGCTAGTCATATTTATTTAATAAAAACCTTAGACCATCTAGAAAATGGTTTTGTGGCAACTTAAAGTGGTGGTTTCCAGTAATAGTGTGTATGAAGTCCAAAGAGATGGCACAGGGGTAACCAAGCCTGATGAACTGATTTTGGATCATAGGACCAAATGGTGAAAAGTAGGAACCAACCCCCATAAGCTGTCCTCTGGCTTCCACATGAGCACTATGGCACACACACACACACACACACACACACACACACACACACACACACGCATGCACAAATGCACACTAAAATATAATGAACAAGTCAGATGAGACTTTATGTCCAAACCATCTCTGGGGGTTTTGTTCTGAGTAGCTATAATGTAACTTACAGCTTACGGACTGACCCAGGTTGTCCGGGCTGTTTTAGCTGTAATTAGGACATTGTTATGTTCTTTCCTGTGCATACATATGTGTTCATCTCTGCCTTTGTGCATGTGAACTTGTTAAGAGCCATTTAGGATTCATTGTAGGATTCATATAATATTCATGGGTTTCACTCACAGATAAAAAGAGAAACTGAGGAAAGGGAAGGGTTTTTTTCATTCTTAACATGAGAGTTTGTCCAATAGGTGTTTTGAATTCTGAAAGTTGTGATTTGTAAAGGACAATTAGTGGTAGCTCAACGTGCTCTTCAGATTTTCTTCTGCTATAAACTATGCACAATAAAGATCTAAAACCCAACTATCTTGCAAGTGACCTAATCAGGAAAGGACAGAGAATGGCTTGGGCAGGTCCTACCTCCTAATCAAAACAATTTTCTAATGAGGCTGCTAGGTACACTGAACAAAGAACCAGATGAAGAAAATGAAAAATGTGTGATCAGGAAATATTAAGTTTGATATCTATTTTTAAATTTAATTAATTTCAGACAGTTTAGGTACATATCACAAGTAAGAGGTCTATAAGATCTGCCTATCGCTTACCTCCACACATGCGGTCTTCTCTGTCTACAACTCCACATAAAGGTACACTTCCTCCAGTCGGTACATATTCCCCAGATGCATCAGACACACCATTATCACCGGAAGTTCATAGCTTGTGCAGTTTCCTGCTTCATGTTGGACTTTCTCTGAGTCTAAAAATCTATTATTTGATCGTTTATTATCTTGATCATATCATGATATGATCAAGCCTGGATAGTTTCACTTCCTCAAACATATTTCTTTTCCTTCTGCTTCCCCATTCATCTCACATAATCTCTGAAACATTCAAACTTTTTCACTCTTACTATAGTTTGCCTTTCTAAGACAGAAAATTGAATTATATAGTGTGCAACCTTTTGAGATTATTTCATTTTGTTTAAAAATATGCCTTTTCCTATCTTGATCTCTCATCTTTGGTACTGAATAATATCCCATTCTCTAGGTATATAATGTATTTTTTATCCATTCACCTGCTGAAAGACTTCTCAGTTGATTAGAATTTGGGAAACTATGAATAAAGCAGCTGTAAATGTTCATGTTCAAATTTTTGTGTGAATGTACTTCCAACACATTTCTGAGGACCAAGAAACTTGACTTATTAATCTTATTTCAGTGGTATATTTACTATTAGAAGAGAGTGCTAAATACTCTTTCACAGTGGCCATGATTCTCCATTCCTAGTGAAAGAAGAAGCAAAGAAGACTTTGTCATTCCACATCCTCGCCGGCAATTACAGTTGCCAGTATTTTGAATGTGGCTTTCCAAGTAGGTATGTAATGGTATCTTGTTCCTTTGTAATAACTAATGCTATCTTTGCTCCTGCTTATTTCACATCTACGTAGTTTTTAAGTTGAAGTCTGTTCATGTCTTTGATCTATTTGTTATTAAACTGTTGAATATTAGGTGGCTTTGTCTTTATGCTGGATAATAGTTTAATTTAGCAATGATTCCCTTTGTGGGTGAGACAATTCTTTTTATCATAACTTAGAAATCATCTCCAAACATAAAGCCACCTAGAGCTTTACTACCTCCTGGTGCTTTTATCGTTTCCCATTTTACTTGAAGGTAATCTAGTTCATTTGGGGGACTGTTGCAGGATATGTGCATGGATGTACAGCTTTACCCGTGTGCATTCAGTAGTTACTGTGCCACGTAGTAAAAGACCTTCCTTGTTTCCGTTGCTTTTGTTAAAGATCAGCTGACAGTTCACACATGTTCCCTTCTGGGATCGGCATTATATACTATTGAAATTTCAATTCGTTCTTTAGTCGGTGTTACACTGTCTTGACTACTGTGGTGTTTTAGTAAGCCTTCAATGTTTATTATCCTTTAACAGTAACGAAATTCTAAGATATGGATTTAAAAGTCTTGAAACATTTGTCCTTATTTCTACATCATAAAACTTTACTCCTTCTTGTTCCTTTTTTCCTCTTCATTTCATGGGGAGAGCAATAATGCTGCGGGCTGTCTCTTCTAGTGCTTTGATGCCAGCTGCAAGATAGGTACCCAGCACAACCCTCACAAGCAGGCAGTTGATCGGAGGGTATAGGAACGTCAAGTGACCAGACCCTTGTAAATGTCTGAGTCTTTAGTTGTTACAAAGGCCATGGTATTTGCCTCACTTGATAGAATGATGGATGCTTTAAACGTGAAAGGAAATTGTATTTCTCAGCAATGCAACGTGCTATGGAAATCAGGGACTGAAGAGTGACACAAAGAACTGTATTCAAAGCTATATACTCAGCAAGACTAGAACTCTAAAAGATATTCAAAGCAGATACTTCACAAATTCTGGTTTTCCACTTTAATAAAACACACACACACACATTGTATTTTACATGACTTTCTGTTTTATATAACCCTCGGTAACATCTCAGGTAGAAGCTTGAGAAATTTATTTTCAATTTCTTGTTTATTTCATAGACGTAGTTTCTCTTATCAACAGGCAAGTCAGATAAAATGTCTGCTATTTCTCTCCTTTTAGGAAAGATTTATTCACCTGTTCCTGTTTCTGAACTTCTAAAACATAAAGTGACAATACAAGTCTCATAAAATACCCCGGATCTGATGAGTGAGACAGCAGAACTCAATAACAAACACTGAATGGGAGCGGTAATAGCAGAAGCACTCAGCCAGAAACTCAAACCTGCCAAACAGTCTTTCCAGAGGCAGGTGGAGGAGTGCTCTCCAGCAGCGGTCTTTTAACACTGTCAGAGGCCATCTTGCTTCACAGAGCTGCAAGGAAGACAGATTGGATTCTTAGGCTCAGACGTGCCAACGCTTCTGCCCAGAACATTGCTGAACAACACATTATTTCCAAGATGGCACGTTTCCTTATTTTTAAAGGTGATGATATTTTCAGTGAAAATGCAGTCATTGCAAAACAGTCACTGATGTGTGTGTGTCTTAAGAATTCATTTCCCTAGCCTCAGAATTTAGAAAGATTCTCTTTTATGAAAGAAGATCATTCATCTTGAAATGCATTCTTCTCATTTTAATTCTGTGGAAAAATTACTCACTTTTTTTAGAAAAAAAAAATGCCATTTTCTTTTTTTGTTATAGCTTTTTGAGATTATAAAAGAGTTACGTTATTTCCTCCCTTCTTTTTCATCCTTCTGAAGCCTTCAATGTTTCCCTCCCTGGTCTCTATCAATTTAATGGATTCATTATTTGTTGTTTTACAGACACACACACATGCACGCACGCACGCACACACGTGTGTTGTGAAACCAGAAAAGTCTGTATAATGTTACTTGTATGCATGTTTGCAAGGCTGGTCACTTGGTATTGGATGACGAATTGGTGTACTCTTCCCTGGAGAAGACTATTTCTCTCACTCTCAACATTTGTTAGCTGCCTATAGTTCTTTCTGTGGAGTTGAGGCCTCATGAGCTTCCTTCTTCCGGGTTCAGATCTCATTAAGGCACCCATATTAGTGAGACTTCTTGGGTGTAGCTTCTCTGACATTTCTAGGTGTCACATTTGTACAAAAAAACTTCCCATTCCAGTGGGTCTTAACATCGTTCTGTCTCTTTGACTTCAAACAGCCTTAAATGTAGGAGCAGGAGTTGTCTTTGTAGAGGTACCTGTTGGGACTAGGATTCATAACTGTACTTTAGGTGGTTGTAGCTTTATCTTCTGGCCTCCAGCTATTGTAAATAACAGTTTTCTTGGTGAGGAGAGAGGACTACAGTTACCTGATGGTAAAAGGACAGATATTAAGAGATTATGCTGATTTAGTAAAGTAGTGGTTATAGGTTTCTAGCACCAAGCATGCCTTCTCCCTTGTTCAGCATGACTTTAGGGCCAATCTGAGAGCTGTAGTGGACTGTCAAAGTATGTGTGTCACTATTGCAGCCCTAGGGTTATTGTGCCATGCTTGTGCTGTTGTGGTTCATAGGGTCATATCTAGATAGGACTGTATTTTTGCACACATAAATCAGTTAACACTGAGAAAAAAAAGATCAATTCCTTCCTAACTTTGGAAGCCCATATGATGTTTTCAGGTACAATGAAAGCTAGTCCACAGGTAGGAGCTTTCTATTCAGATCCAGTTATGGTCGTCCGGGCCTTGTGTCCAAAGCGCATGCTCTTTAAAGCAACACGGACTTACCTCACTGCTCTGGCAGATAACCAAGGGCAAATGCAATATCTTATGTTTTGGGAATCTTTTTGGCAATTCTGAACAAAGTTTCAAAAGAGGGGTTCTCATGCCTAGTATTGTGGCTCTTGGCTTTCTTTCTTTTTTTCTTCTTTCATCCTTCCTTCCTTCCTTCCTTTCTTCCTTCCTTTCTTTCTTTCTTCCTTCCTTCCTTCCTTCCTTCCTTTCTTTCTTTCTTTCTTTCTTTCTTTCTTTCTTTCTTTCTTTCTTTCTTTCTTTCTTTCGACAGTCTATGGCTCATTATGGATGCATTGCCAGCCCATTTGAGAAATCTTATTTAAAAATGTGTTTATATTTAAACCAAGGGTTAGATGTACTGTAGACAGTTTAGATAGATAGATAATATGATTCTTTATGCCATTTTAGATGTTGTTTCTGTTATTTTTGTCCTCCTCACAACTTCTGTATTTATCTCTCTTCTCTCTCCCTGTTAAACCATCCATGTTTCCCCCCATTTTCCCCCTTAAGCTCTCTTCTCCGTCACCATCACACTCAAATATTATTCCTTCTCTGCACATCTGTAGATTTTCTACAATTTCTAAGTGACTCGTGGCAATATTTTATGAAAAAAAAAAACCTGGCAGCATGTATTGTGTTTTTAGAAGACCCACTTCATCAGTATTTGCTCTTGAGAGAGCTCCTGCAGGAGAGAGCACTGGCGGTTTCTACCATAAAATAACCATCCAAATGTTTTCTGCTTTAATCTTAAATATAGCCATGTCCTAATCTTTCCTAACATTCTATTTATTTAAAATCTCTTCCTAGTCTTGCTAGAGGTCTTCATATATTTACTGGTATTGTGTAAAATTACTTAATGAATTATCAAATTTAATTTTTCTAGTAGTTTTGCATTCAAGGAAATTATGAATATCGTATTTTTCTATAATACGTCTTTCTTCCCCTCTTTTATCAGAGTCACATTAAAAATCACCATTGACTTAGTTGCAAAATTCCAAATACCATCAAATACAAATAACTACTGACAGTAATTGCAATGGTTCCTTCCATTGATAGATAAGACATTTTATAAAACCTGCTAGGTGTGATTCATCTACTTCAGGCATTGTATCCGTATTTCACTCTCCTATCAATTCCGGTGGCCAGGCTTTCTGAATTCATTCCCTTCCACTCATCAGGCTACCTTTTCAGTGTGGTCTTATGTCTCTGGAGAGAAAATGAGAATATTTGAGATAAGTCTTACTAGCATGGTGTATTAGATACTTATTTGTTTTTGTGACCAAAAATGAATACAAGCAACATTAAGAAAAGAAGAGTTCCTTTTTACTCATAGCTTGAGGATATGGTTCATTATGTCAAGGGAAGCATGGCAAGAAGAGAGGGAAGCAGCTGATCACACTGAATGTTCGGTCAGAAAGCAGAGAGGAGAGAAAGGTGCCCAGTGCTCTCTTTCTTGTTATTCAGTCCAGGATTTTTTTTTAAATTTATTTATTTATTAAAGATTTTTGTCTCTTCCCCGCCACCGCCTCCCATTTCCCTCCCCCTCCCCCAATCAAGTCCCCGTCCCTCCTCAGCTTGAAGAGCAAACAGGGTTCCCTGCCCTGTGGGAAGTCCAAGGAACCCCCACCTCCATCCATTTCTAGTAAGGTGAGCATCCAAACTGCCTAGGCTCCTACAAAGCAAGTACGTGCAGTAGAGTCAGAGACCCATTGCCATTGTTCTTGAGTTCTCAGTAGTCCTCATTGTCCGCTATGTTCAGCGAGTCTGGTATTATCCCAGGCTTTTTTAGACCCAGGCCAGCTGGCCTTGGTGAGTTCCCCAATAGAACATCCCCATTGTCTCCGTGTGTGGGTGCACCCCTTGCGGTCCTGAGTTCCTTGCTAGTGCTCTCTCTCCTTCTGCTCCTGATTTGGACCTTGAGAATTATGACGGGTGCTCCAATGTGTGTCTCTGTCTCTGTCTCCTTTCATCGCCTGATGAAGGTTAATATTCAGGAGGATGTCTATATGTTTTTCTTTGGGTTCTCCTTATTTAGCTTCTCTAGGATCACTACTTATAGGCTCAATGTCCTTTGTTTATGGCTAGAAACCAAATATGAGTGAGTACATCCCATGTTCCTCTTTTTGGGTCTGGCTTACCTCACTCAGGATAGTGTTTTCTATTTCCATCCATTTGTATGCAAAATTCAAGAAGCCCTTGTTTTATACTGCTGAGTAGTACACTAATATGTATATATTCCATACTTTCTTCATCCATTCTTCCATTGAAGGGCATCTAGGTTGTTTCCAGGTTCTGGCTATTACAAACAATGCTGCTATGAACATCGTAGAGCATATACTTTTGTTGTATTATAAGGCCTCTCTTGGGTATATTCCCAAGAGTGGTATTGCTGGGTCCAGGGGTAAGTTGATCCCGAATTTCCTGAGAAACCGCCACACTGCTTTCCAAAGTGGTTGCACAAGTTTGCATTCCCACCAGCAATGGATGAGTGTACCCCTTTCTCCACAACCTCTCCAGCAAAGGCTATCATTGGTGTTTTTTATTTTAACCATTCTGACAGGTGTAAGATGGTATCTTAAAGTTGTCTTGATTTGCATTTCCCTGATCGCTAAGGAAGTTGAGCATGACCTTAAGTGTCTTTTGGCCATTTGAACTTCTTCTGTTGAGAATTCTCTGTTCAGCTCAGAGCCCCATTTTATAATTGGGTTGATTGGCCTTTTACGGTCTAGATTCTTGAGTTCTTTATATATTTTGGTGATCAGGCCTTTGTCAGTTGCGGGGTTGGTGAAGATCTTCTCCCAGTCAGTAGGTTGCTTTTGTGTCTTAGCGACAGTGTCCTTTGCTTTACAGAAGCTTCTCAGTCTCAGGAGGTCCCATTTATTCAATGAGGTCCTTAATGTCTGTGCTGCTGGGTTTATACATAGGAAGTGGTCTCCTGTGCCCATATGTTGTAGAGTACTTCCCACTTTCTCTTCTATCAGGTTCAATGTGTTCAGACTGATATTGAGGTCTTTAATCCATTTGGACTTGCAGTCCAGGATTTCATACAATGAAAATGTGCTGCCCATCTTTAGAGTGGGTCTTCCCACTTCGATAAACCATTCTGGAAATAACCTTGTAGACAGCCTAGAGATATTTTTTCATGGCAGTTATTAGACTCATCAAGCTGACAATCAAGGCTAAAAAGCACAAACACCTTTCAATGAATTGAAGACTTCTTTCTCAAGTACCTCAAAAATTATTATTTCAATGGTTTTCTTTTCACAAGAGGAACAATCAGTTTAATCTTTTTCAATCTGAAATTAAATTTCTTTTCTTTGTGAATCATTGGTGTAGTTCTCTATAGACATTAAATTCAGCTTGTCTTTTGGTTATATAGATGATCAGTTTCTCAGCTACAGACAAGTCAGTAGGCATCATCTCTGGAACCTTCTCTAATACCCTTAGAAAAATTTCAAGTATGTTTGATACTTCTTATTTGTTAGTTATTTCTCTGTTACTGGATATTTCCAAACTCTTCTTCATATTAAATAGTTCTTTAGGTACTTTTCCTATATATTATTATGTATACTCATTGTATTTTGTGATTAGTTCTAAAAAGACATTTTTTATTCAAATAGTTCATGTACTTTGAAAGTTCTCACTACTCAGGCTTCCCTTCTCCCAATCTCAATTCATACTCATACTCATTTTTTTCTGAAATAGTCAAGATTCTACTCTCATGTCAGCCAGTGATATGCTTGTTTATAAAGACATATTCAGGTAATCTATATGTAAATAAAATAAAGCATATGTACACACACACACACATATATTCCACATATAGGAAAAAGTGACTTAAACTAACTCCTTCCATTGGAAAACAATGTAGTAAAAATTCTATAGGGTTTATTATTCCAAATTTATTTGTTCCTTAATTGTAGTAAAGCAAAAATGATGTCTACCCCAAGACTTCCAGTGCGCATATTATTAACTCATCCTCAAAATTTTGACAAGTACAAATAAAATATAACATTGTAAAATTAATACCTACTCTCTGTGGATAAACATTATACCAGGAACAAAAAGTACAATGATAGAAACAGAAACTTCAATTACATAGAAAACAACAGTGGATATTTGTCAAATCACAAGTATAATATAATTATGAGTATGTACACATACACACAAAACAAGCTTGAAGAAGCAAGTTTTAGCTTCTTGATGAAAATTATTTTTTATTAATAATAATACTTTTTAATAATATAAATAATATAATTTATAATAATAATGACATCAGAACCTAAATAGATATTAGTTGCAGATTATTATAGAAGAGAGCTCAAAGAAACTTTGGTAAGATCTAACTGAACTCACTGTACTCATGGGCTGCTGGCAGGTCTATAGCCAATGTGAATATGAAAAACTAGCTCATAGTAAAGAGTACCCTGGGCAGATCATATAACATAGGGCACACTGTAGTCTTTTACAGTTTAAGCAAAAGTAATCAGTGCATGAGCCAAAGCTACCTAAGTCTGATACAGGCCAAATACTTACCTTCCCATTATATTTTTGGTGAATATCTGTTTGGTTTACTGAAAAGTGAAAACTTTGAAGTGACTGATATCTATCACATATTTTTAGGTTCTCTGCTGTTTCACGTTAGCGCAAGAGTATGAAAACATGTAGTTGAACAATTTTCTATGAATTCAATACTTATTCCACATTAGTTTTACAGGAAAAACACTAAAGTTTTTTTCCATGCTATTGGCAATTTCAGGATAGAATGCTCAGGAAATAGCTTAGTTATTTTTGTGTACCCACCTATTTCAAAGTGAAGTAAGATTATGGAATCCAGTTCCTCTACATAGGGCTCATGAGAAGTTGACACTGAGGTTCCACCTGTCTGAAGCTCAAATTTAATATCTATGTGAGCATTTCAGCACAAATCAAGTTAAAAATGACCAGATTTAAATTTAATGAAAAAAATCCTGAGTCTGAATTTACACTTACTTTAATAAATGATTCATAAAGGCAAAAACTAATTTTTTACAAATTCTTAGCATTGTTTTCTCAGTTTTTTTCTTTTATTTTTTTTAACATAAGATTTTCTGTGTCAAGGGATTCAAAGACTTGATGATTATTTAACACATGGTAGCCTAGGAAACCATATCAACAAAAGCATTTTGGGCAATCCTGGTAGTAAATTTATATTTTAAAAAAACACTTCTGCTCCCTTTTCTAAGCAATTATACTGGATAGATTTAAAAATCCTGATATTTCCAATTAACATCTATAAAAATATATATCTGCAAATACAATAGATGGTAAGGAATGATTTTTGAGACTAAAGCAAAATGTTTGACTCAAAAAACCTAGTAATATTTTTATGTAGTTTCCACTATTGTCAAAGTGAAACTATTATTTGTAATTTATAGGCATTAAGTGACACATGTTAGTAAAATATTTGGAAAGGAAACATCTCAAATTGAGCTTAAAGTGAACAGAATGCAGAAGAAGAAAAAGAGATTATTTTTTCCAATGGAAAATCTGATGATGTTTGTAAAACATGGTAGCTGTGTGTCAATGTTTATTAAAGAAGGGTATTTTCCTGTCCTCCTTGCCTTGTCTCCAATGCATTGTAATTATTGATGGAGGAAATTCAAGATATGCAGAAGATTTATTATTTCTTTGTAAATATAAATGTTTTATCTGGTTTTGCCTCACAGTTGTATTTATTTTAAAACAATACCTGGAAATTTACACTTATAAGACTTTTTATGGTTGTACAAAGCAAACAATTCAAAAACATTTGAAGAACATGGGCTCAGTGGTAAAGGAGTTTTCATTTCTGCACCTACTGACATTAGCAAGATGGGAGAGTGGATTTCTATCTAGTGATCATAACAAAGTGTACAATACAGAAGAATATCAAGGAGAACTCTAACTGTTACCACTAGCAGCATACTATATTTTTTTAAAGCATAAAGAGGAGTTTTATTCACTGTGGTTACATTGGGATGAGGCACCAAGAGGTCCGGGATATTCATGGCTGTGAGGGGCCAAGGGAGTTCTTTATTCTTTTGCAGAAGTTAAACCACACTCAGAGGTTTGCAGTCAACCTTCCGCAGACATTAGTAACAGACTCTTAGCCAGGGCTCTTTTTGTTTGATTGCCAGCTGGCAGCTGTAGCTTAGAGACGGTTTGTAGGAGGAGAAAAGAAACAACTTGGAAATAAAGGCCATGAATTTGAGGGAGAGCAAGGGAGAGGGGATATGAGGGAAAGACTGGAGGGAAGGAATGAGGAAATTATGTAACTATATTTTAATTTTAGAACAACAAAAACCAAAACCAGAAACGATGAAACAGAAACACACTAGAACTTTTAAGAACACTATTTTAAGTAGTGTTATTGTTGTACACAAAGAACCACTTTCTGACATGAGATGGAAAGCTACGATAGTTTAGTATTCAGTGTCTAAAAGAGACACCTTTGTCTAGACAGTTGAGAAAGTGGACTCCAACAAACTGGGAATCCTGCAGGGAAAAGTAAATGACTGAAGCCTGGTACACCCAGAAGAAGATTGCTATTAGTTTTAGACCCTGTGTATACAATAAAGAAGGCAGATTAGTCAAGTATAAAGCGTGTCGATCTTATCTTTGTAGCGTGATCTCTGACTGTTCTGTGCTTCCACTTTGTCATCACACATGTGGATCCCATGCCATGGTCAGCCATGGAAATCAATGCCCACCTGGCTTATGAATTTCTCCATGGTATTGGCCCATAATTTCCCTTTGATTTATTTTGAAACCTTCTAACAATTGGTTTAATTTGGGTAAACTTCTATGGACCATTGACAAGCAACCTATGACTGAGTTTCAATGAAGTCATGAAAATGGGCATCTAAATCTCAGCTCAACTGCTGTCATCTACTGCATTTTTTTATAGCTATACTGAAAGAGAGAGCAAGAAAATAGATGTTATTGTCTAAAAGTAGGAATATCGTATGATTTGTCATTAGATTGTTGCAAAAGCAAGCTAAAGATGATGGATTATTTGTTCACTGAGTGGTCTAGCTGTGCTTTGGGGATGTAGCTTCCCAAAAGAAATGTATAATGTGTCCAATTCACCAAAATGTTAAGTAAGCTGAGAACACAAGTCAAAAATATAAGATCCCAACGTGTAATGCCAAAAATGAAATCAGAACTAAGAATAAAACTAAATGGTTTCCCAATTCAGCTTCCTAGTGCAGAATTTTGGAACAAGAAAAGAAACTTGGAAAAGTTTGTCACATTTCTGTTCACCCATTAGCTTCTGATGTCGGTTCTGCAGCTATCAGGATAGGCATGGGTGGACAACATATTAGATCTCACTATTTGAAAGCAGTTTAATTCTCACTTATAATATGTTCATCACAGGGGCTGTCTGCAATATTCCTAGTCACCATCCAAGAAAAAAAAGGCAGCATGGGAAATTATAAACTGGCTCATAAATTTCTAAAACCTCACCATGCTTTCCACATAAATTCACCTGACTCTAGCTGAGCACAAAGTTCAACCTTACCATGCTCCCAGAAGGAAAGCTAACTGTACTTGAGCATCCCTTAAAGGGCATAAAAATCCAGTAGTCAGTGGGATAATTTGGATAATGCAGAGTTTATATCCCGAAGAACAAACCGTTTGAAGAGAGGACTCTGTCCGTGACTGCTATACTTAATTCCATTATATTTCACGATGCCTGACATAGTAACCTGTAGATTCTTTAGTCAAATAAATATCAAGGATAAGTGGAAACCGGACAAGTATTTCATATCCATGTACTCTTACAGAAAACAAACATTTCCTCTGAAGATTCACAAAATGCTGAGTTGTATCCTATTGTTAAACAGAAAAAGAAGCAATAAACTTTACCATTGATCTTCTTCAAGTGCTCATGAGCCAGTTACTCTGAGATTTCACCGGAACACTTAGTTCTCCTTACTTTTTAAATGATTCACATCTGCAGCTCTTTCCCACAGGCGGTCTCATTCTCAGGCTTCAAAGTGTTTCCCGGCTCTTTTCTTTCTTGCATTTAGCTCTTCAGAATGCGCAATAAACTGAGAAATAATGACAAATTCCATTCTTAAAATAAAGAATAGGGATGTGTGTTCTATAATTAAGAAGAAAGAACTGAGAAATCATAATGTATTTGCAGAAATTGAGAGAGCTTCCATAATAAATTAGAAAAATTTGGTAAACAATCTAAGACAAAAATAGGAGGAGACAGTATGGGGATTTTGTTTGTGTCCCTTCCTTTCTTCCTTCCTTCCTTCCTTCCTTCCTTCCTTCCTTCCTTCCTTCCTTCCTTCCTTCCTTTCTTCCTTCCTTCCTTCCTTGTTGTTTGTTTGTTTGTTTGTTTGTTTGTTTGAGTCATGGTCTAAGTATGTAGTTCTGGCTGTTCTGGAGCTCACTACGTAGATAGATCAAGCTGGCCTTGAGCTAAGAGATCTGCCTGCCTTTGCTCCCTTGTACTGGCATTAAAGATGTGTGCCACTATGCCAGCTAACTGAGAGATCTAGAGAGTTTAGGCATACAACAGGTAAAAATTCATATATTATTTGTTTCAAATTATAAACCATTTTTCAAAATTCATTTTCTTTTGATTTAAATTTTAGGTCTTTTGTTTATTTTTGAGATTGTATTACTTTTATTTATTCTTCTTTCACACAATACATCCAGAAAGTAGTTTCTCTCTCTCCACCCCTCACAGGTCCCCCCTCAAAATCCAGCTATATCACTCTTGAGAATTTTTTTTAATTACAATGTTTTTCCTTTCCCGTTCCCTTTCTTCCCTCCAAATCCTCCCATATACCCATGGCCACTTGTGGCCTCTTTTTTCTTCAACTGTTATACCATGCATGTATTTATGTATAAATACATATATAAAATGCTATATACAAATGAATTGTGATAGCATACATATATTTACATATATAACATGCATGCATTTACATGCACACACAGGTGTACACACATATATATTCCCAAATATAACCTGTTGAGCCTCTTTAATGTTACTTGTATATATATTTTCAGACCTGACTATTTGTTCCAGTTTTTATTAAAATCTAATTTATAACTTAAAAGCAAACTACATTTATTTGAATATAAATATTATTTTTCTTGTTTTATTTGAGAAAAACAAATGTGCACAAGAGAAAACAATCACTCATAACTCTCAAATTCTTATTTTATGTATTTCTGAAAAGATTTCTTTGGGATTACATTAATGTATGGATACTTTTTCATGTATAGAGGATGTTTATCATTATGAGGAATTAAAAATAAAGACTACCTATTGAGAACACATACTTATAATTATGAATAATTATAATTATAAAACAACGTGAAGGAATAAACATGACTACCTAATTTATAATAATAAATATAATTGTATTTTGTGAGGACCATACTTAGCTTTTACCGTTTTGTTGATCACAAAATTAATTAACCTGCTCATTAAATAGCGGAAAATAAGAAACAAGAGTGCATCACACAATAAAATAAAAGATTTTATTAAAGTATGATCATTGTCACTTTCCCATAAAAATCTTATCTTTTTTTAACTTTTAGTGCAAAATGTATTATTTTTTATTTTTATTCATTTTTTTTCTCAGATAGTTGCTGGATGCTTTCTGTCTTTTAGTTTCTTTTTTCTCCTCATTTTAATTGTTTGGATAGGCACATGCTATACATCTTTCCCTCCTCCCGTCCCTCCTCCCTTCTCCCTTTCCTCCATCCCCCCATCCTCCATGTCTCCAGAAACCAAGAAATCTTTTCCTGTAGGCTCTTAGGAACATCAAAAGTATTCTTGAGATATTTAGAGTCCGGTTGGATTCCACTCTGTTAATTGCAGAACCAGTACAGGAACCTGTAATAATGTATCTGGGACAACAGTGGTGTTTTCATGAGGCAGAGTGGTGTGAGGTACACAAAGCTTTGACAGTGAGTGTATAAAACAACTCAGACTTATCACCAATCAAATCTGCACGTCTAGAAGACTACTCCCAGTGTGGGCATTCATACTTTGAGTAGGCTCATTTTAAAGAGAAAATTGTGATTTGCTAAGGGAGTCTTTTCCTCATCTTTGATTTTATAACTTAATGTATTGCTCATGAAGGGGTATGAATTTGACAAATTGCTAGAATATCCCAAAGACTGATATATCTCATTTATTATATGAAAAAATATGAGACACTGTGGTGATATTTTGTTTGTACTCTAACAAAGTAAGCTTGCCTGAGGGTTAGAAGTTGAAGCTAGCCATTAATTAACCATAAAAGCCAGGCAGTTGTGGCACACACCTTTGATCCCAGAACGTGGGAGGCATACACCTCTAATTCCAGCACTAGGAAGGTGGAGATAGGAAATGATATGGCTAGGCAGAGAGAGGAATATAAGGCAGGAGGAGACTGGACCGTGGCCCTTTTTCTGTCTGAGAATTTCACAGAGAAAAAAACTCTAGTGGCTGGCTGCTCTGCTTCTCTCATCTTTCAGCTTTTACCCCCTAATATCTGACTCCAGATTTTTATTATTAAGACCTATTAGAATTTGTGCTACAAGTCACTATTGCTATTTCTATATACAGCGGAAGAAAATCAAAGAAACTATAAAGTACCTAAATTTTTAAATTCTGTAACTGATAATAAATACATTCATTTCTTCTCTAAAATTGATAAATATAATTTGTTCATTTGTAAGGAAATTCCTTTGAAATGCCAAGTCTGAACAATAGCAATTATGGGTCAAACTTCGGATATTCTGGGGTGGGGGTTGTGTATTTCATACAAACCTACATGGGAAGGTTACTACTTATTAATTTGTAGTAAAGATGTAACAAATTGGGTATATATTGACTAACATTAAGTTAAACTATGTACGTGCTCTCTGAGTCAGTCTTCAATTGAAAGAAGACAAAAGTTCCCTAGATTCAAATACATTTGTTAAAAATTCTGAACTGAAAATGGCCTGATACAGCCTTAAAGAAATAAAAAGGATCTTTAAAACATCTTCCCAAGTGAAAAGGAATAACATTTTTGTAAGAATGAACTGTAGACCACAGAGAGCTTGACCTTCAATGAAGTGAAAGATATTTTTTCCTCTTGGCAGTTTTATCAAGTAAACCTATAAATCAAATTTAAAAGACACAGCTGCACTCAGATGTGTAAGAGTTCAGCATGTGAACTCACACACTTCCTTCCTGTAAAACAACAAAACTTGACTTGATCTTATAAACGAAAAGAGAAAATGGCTAAGAAGAAAGATGTGATATTTGAAATGTTACAGAAATAACTGTGAGTTCTTAAAGTTGCACTTAGTGGAAAAGAAATTGATCCAAATGAAATGAGCATGCTGAAGCCCTCTAAAAGAACAGCTTTAAAAAATTGATTGAAATTCAAACGATAGTGACAGTCATCCCAACATAGGAACAAGCAAAAATAAGTTTGAAAGAATATGACTAAAAGCCCGTCAGGAGCCTCAACAAAGGGCAAAGCACGTGGAACTGGTAGCCTCTGTTAGATAAGTGAAATGTAGAGCTGGTAGCCTCTGTTAGATAAGTGAAAGCAATGGTTGTCAGAAAAGCTTGGTGGCTATATATTTAAAAAAAAAACTTCTTAAGTTTCAAAGATTTCATAAAAGAAATGCAGTCAGACTATATGAACTAGGAATGTACTGCTCACTGGTAACATAAACTATTAGCTACTCTTCTAGTAAGACTTCATTTGCAAGGAGGAAGACAACATCACAAAACAGAACATCCCTAGTCTTTACATTATAATATTAACTGCTGTAGGAATTCCTACCGCCAGTGACCTTTAAGTTACCTGCCCACTTAAATGTGGCTTCTTAAACTATTTATGCCAATATAAAGTCCGTGTCCGGTTACTTTTCTTGCTGTGGGATTTGGTTGCTGTTCTCTGTTCCAGAAGGGAATTGTGATTTGTGAGTCTACCCCTAAATAAATAAGCCTCTATTACTCTCATTTCTGAGCTAGTGTGGGATTTCTTTTAAGCGTCCTTCTTCATTTGACTCCATGGTTTCATACTCCACACCTACTGGGTGGACAGCCTGAGGGCCTAACTGGTATAGACACAGCCCAGAAAGTCTCCCAACCCTGCCCATTTGGCTTGCTTTTACCTAAGCAAGTTTTTGTAAAACCCCCGCCACAAAGAGCTAACTGTGCACGGTGACTTGGAAATTTCCCAAGCTTGCGAACATCCTCTCCCCCACTTCTGTGTTCCTTGCCGCATGGCATCTTTTGTACACCTTCCAGTTTGTGCTCCCCGCCTGTAAGTTCTGGGCTTCTTCCTCCATGTATAGAATTGATTTAATTGCTTTTAATTTGTCAAGCAAAGCATATTTCTCAGTATTTGATCAGTACCAAGGTGGAAACTAAAGCGGCTCAGAGCCTTTGATGTCACCACTAGTTGCATCACTGAAAGAAAGTTTTGCCAAAATGGGGATTATTATTGCTCCTGAAAAAAGACAGAGAGGAGATCCTGTCAATTACCTAGGTTATAAAATAAGTTTACAGAAAATTGGAACACAAAAGGCAAAAATTAAGAGAAACCGGTTGAGGACTCTTAATGACTTTCAAAGATTGTGAGGAGATATTTCCAGTCTATGACAGGCTGTTGGGAAAAATTCCTGATCTAATAATTCATTTAAACAAAACCTTAGATGATAATAAAGACTTGCCTAGTCCCAGAGAATTAACTGCTTATGTAGAAAAGGAATTGACAATATTGAGGAGAAATTACGGGAGGCACATGTGGATAGGGGGAATCCAAATCTTAATTGTATTCTAGTCATATTGCCTTCCAGAATTTCTCCTACAGGAATTTTAATGCAGAGGGATGAGATTATCTTAGAATGGATCTCTTTTTACCACATAAACCAAGTAAAAAATTAAAAACTTATGTAGAAAAGGTCTCTGAATTAATGACAAAAGGCAAATTGAGACTTTGTTAGCAGATTACAGTGCCTTTTACTACTGATGAAAGAAAAAAGTTATGGGAAGACAATGAACCATGGCAAAGAGCTCGTGTTAATTTTTTTGGAGAAATTAATAACAATTATCCCAAAAGCAATAGACTTAACCTTATAAAAATAACTTCTAGGATTCTTCCCCAAATTGTACATGATGCTCCAATAACTGGAGCCTGTACATTTCATACTGATGCAAATAAATCAGGGAAGGCAGGTTACAAATCAGAAGAATTAAGTAAGGTGGAACAATAATTCTGTCCAGAAGGCAAAATTATATGCTATTCTCATGGCACTAAGCATTTTAAAGAACCTCTTAATATAGTTACTGGTTCACAATATACAGAAAGAGTTGTATTGCATATTGAAACTGCTTTGTTTATACCAGATGATACAGAATTGACTTCATTATTTATCCAGGTGCAAGCCATAATCAGGGATAGGCTTTGTCCTTTATATATAACAAACATCCAGTTCCATATGGGCCCGCCAGGTCCTCTAGCAAAGGTAATGAAGAAATTGATCGTTTATTGATTGGAAGTGTGTTGCAGGCTTCAAAATTTTATTAAAAAAATCATGTCAATAGCAAAGGTTTAAAGAAAGACTTTTCTATCACATGGGAATAAGCTAAGGAGATTATAAAGAGATGTCCTACTTGCTCTTTCTATACTAAACTCTGCTACCTGCAGGGACTAACCCAAAGGGTACTCAAAGGGATAAAATCTGGCAGATGGATGTGTTTCACTTTGCAGAATTTGGAAAATTAAGATATGTACACCACACCATTGATACTTATTCAGGTTTTCAGTGTGCAACTGCCTTAAGCTCAGAAAAGGCTAATTGAGTAATCACACATTTATTAGAAGTTATAGGATCATGGATATGCCTATACAAATAAATACAGATAATGGTCCAGCATATGTCTCTAAGAAAATGGAATGTTTTTTGCTTATTATAATACTAAAAATATTACAGGTATTCCACACAATCCTACAGGTCAGGCAGTTATAGAAAGATCAAATTGAACTATAAAGGATATGTTGAACAAACAGAAAGGGGTGGAAAACACCCCCAGAAATAGGTTGCATAATGCTTTGTTAACCTTGAATTTTCTTACCACTAATGAGAAAGGGACAACAGCAGTAGAGAGACATCGGATAATAGAAAAGTCTCCTAAATTAAGTCATCCATTGGGAAAGGGGTTTTGCTCTTGTTTCCACAGAAGAAAAACTATGGATACCATCGAAATTAATAAAGATTCACTTTGAAAAGAATAAACTTCTTTTTTTACACTGAATATATGTTTTTATTCTTGTTTAAAGGACTTTTGTATATCGATACAAATTTAAGTTAATTTTTGTTACAACACACTGTATATATTTTTCCATTGTTGTTTAAAGGCTTTTGTATATTAATTTAATGTTATTTTTGTTACAACATATTGTGTGTGTATATATATATATATATATATATTTCTTTTTAGTGGTTTTTTAATTTATTTATTAAAGATTTCTGTCTCTTCCCCACCACCGCCTCCCATTTCCCTCCCCCTCCCCCAATCAAGTCCTCCTCCCTCATCAGCCCAAAGAGTGATCAGGGTTTCCTGCCCTGTGGGAAGTCCAAGGACCACCTACCTCCATCCAGGTCTAGTAAGGTGAGCATCCAAACTGCCTAGGCTCCCACAAAGCCAGTATGTGTAGTAGGGATCAAAAACCCATTGCCATTGTTCTTCAGTTCTCAGTAGTCCTTATTGTCCGCTATGTTCAGCGAGTCCGGTTTTATCCCAGGGTTTTTCAGACCCAGGCCAGCTGGCATTGGTGAGTTCCCGATATGGAATATATACATATTAGAGTATATATTAGAGATATGGAATATATACATATTAGAGTACTACTCAGCAGTAAAAAACAAGGACTTCCTGAATTTTGCATACAAATGGATGGAAATAGAAAACACTATCCTGAGTGAGGTAAGTCAGACCCAAAAAGAGGAACATGGGATGTACTCACTCATATTTGGTTTCTAGCCATAAATAAAGCCTATAAAATTGAGCCATAAATTGAGCCTATAAATCGTGATCCTAGAGAAGCTAAATAAGAAGAAGAACCCAAAGAAAAACATATAGGCATCCTCCTGAATATTAACCTTCTTCAGGCGATGAAAGGAGACAGAGACAGAGACCCACATTGGAGCACCAGACAGAAATCTCAAGGTCCAAATCAGGAGCAGAAGGAGAGAGAGTACGAGCAAGGAACTCAGGACCGCAAGGGGTGCACCCACACACTGAAACTTCTTCAAAAAGAGAAATGACAGCTAATCCACAATGGTGACAACTATACAGGTGCTAAGGAAACCTCATAAAGGTTCGGGCAGGGTTTTGTTCTTGTCATTGCAGGAAAATATTCATCTTAAAAATTCGAGAGAACCTGGATGTTTGGATGCTGAAAAATAACTATCCAATAAGGATCATCAAGAAAAAGGAATATGACTTATAAGGACAGGTGAATAAAACATATACATTTAAATATATATATGTGTGTGTATGAATATATGGAGCTGGCTTTGGAGTTGGACAACAGCTCTGTCCTCTAAATCCAAGTATGTTGTTAAAAGAAAACTTCAGAGTTTCTGTCTTATGTCAAGAGCCATCTGGTATGGGACAGATAGATGAAAGAATTAGAAAAAAAATTTACATTTTTATACCTATTTTTATCTCTATCATACCTGTCATTGGATATATATGTCTCTATATTTCTATATAAATAATGTTTAAGTTTTCTACAATGAACAAAGAATTTTCCTGCAGGAATCTTTGAAGTTTCCAGGAAGAAGATGAGCCCCAGAACAACAACTCTACCTGGTTGATGTAGATCTGTTTTGGATACCAGCTGCTCAAGATAGTTCCAACTTGGTTAACTGAAATAGTGCACTTTTTTTTACAATTTTCTGGCCAGAACTCCAAATAGGAACCTTAGAAAAGCCCTACCGAATACTCAGAGACTATTTGCAATTATATCAGACAGTAATCTTGTAACATAACCATCATTTCACTTTCAAAGAATCCCATAGAAAGAACATCACCCCCATGACAGCTGGAAGTAATTTTAGAAGACAATGTCCCCTCTCCCAACAAAGTTTGTCCTCAGGGTTAGGGACATCATTTAGGGGTTGATTATAATTGGTATACAGTTGGGAGTTGGGTGGAAATTATTTAGGCTCAGGGTCTCTTTGAATAAAAAGGAGGAAATTGGATGGGATAATAGATTAGTGTGAGCTTACTCACACTGATAAGAGTGAGTAATAGAGTGAATACTTGTGAGCTATTATTTATATGCAATTTACATTGGTATAGATTTTTGTATATTGATACTAACTTAAATTATATTGAATATGTTCTTATTTTCATCTACAATATTTCTATATCTAGGCAAAGTTATTTTGTCATATGTATGCATGCATGCTTCTACCTTTGCTAAAATAATTTTGTATATTGATACAATTTTAGGATATATTTATCATATTGCAATGTACATTTTTACATCTGATCAAGATACTTATACATTGTTTATAATTTGAGGCCATTGTGCTCATTTGTTGCACAGTTGCTTATTCTATACTATTCTAATATGAAGTCTTAGTCTTTAAGTTATATAGGTATTATGTATTAAAGATCAATAGTCAGCTATGTTTGTCAAACTTATAGTTAGACTACTCAGGTTTGTTAGATACATAGAAATTGTATTCTGCGTAGGTAGGTAATCACTTCAACTACTTCAAAGAGATGTACAATATGGCATTTAAATAACTTCAGGGTTCTGTTGACATGAGACAAGATTGCGCCTGGGAGCAATGATCTATTCCCGAGAGATGTTGAGCACTGAAGACACTCCACTTGGAGCTTGTTTTCTTCTTGGCAAAACTGGACTTTGGGCAAGAAACTACCCATGCATCGACCACTGACAAAATGCACGATGTCCAGACAGGATAAGCAGGATACAAGAAAAAAGATTGTCAAATCTTGCCAAGACAGGGTAAGATGGTTGTGAAAAATTTCTTGCCTCTGAAAATTGTCTGTCTGTTACTCTAGGCCTCAGTCAACAACATTGCTCCAACATTACAAATAAGACTTTGGGTGATTGCCCAGGTAGCCAGTTGTCTCTGTCATTTGTTGTACATTTTTGGAAGTTGCTTGATTGCACTCCTGCCTACTCAAGTAATATTACTTCCTTCTCAGATCTTTGATGGGTTTGAAGACTAGATAGTTGCAGTTACTTTACTCTTATGACTTGACCAAGTTATTTATTATACAAGCTTAAACTCTTTAGGATACGATAATTATTAAAACATTTATCATATTTTATGCTTGATATATTTGTTCTTATTGTGTATAACTTTGTATTAGGCTTAGAACTTTCTTACTCAAACAAAAGAGGGAGGTGCTATAGGAATTCCTACCTCCAGCAGCCTTTAAGTTACCCACCCACTTGGGTGTGGCCCCTTATACTATTTATGCCCATATAAAGAGCACATCTGGTCTCTTTTCTGGCTGCGGGATTCAGTTGCTGTTCTCTGTTCCAGCAGAGGATTGTGGTTTGTGAGTCTACCCCAAAATAAATAACCTTCTATCATTCTCAATTCTGAGCTGGTGTGGGATTTCCTTTATGTGTCCTTCCTCAATTAACCTGCTTTCTTTCTGTCTATACATGTCTTGCTTCCATTTACTTCTTACCCCTCCCACTGTATCTCACTACTCACTTGTTTCAGATCCCTGCTCCCACACCCCCCTAATGCAGTTTGTTGTTTTATAGAAAAGCATGACTGCTATCCACTGGGTATATCAGATTCTTCTAAAGGATATTATTATTTCCAGTGCACCATCTACCTTATTTCTCATGTGACTCCTTCAGTCTGTCTCTGTGATCTTATGATGTTCCTTCATCTCTTACTCAAATAGTAACAGATGCTACCTTCTACTACAGGACAATTGCCTATGTTGACTCTGTTAATATTTAGGCATCTGTATTGGCCTGTCCTTATGGTCCTGACAGAATACATCCTCACCTACAGGCACAAGACCACCTCCTGTGCACATTTGCTACATTCCTTGCCAACCTCTGCTCTCTTTCTCCTTTTTTCTCTCTCTCTTTTTCTCTCATTTTCTCTCTACCCCTCTCTCTTTCTCTTCTGCAACTCTTATCCCCAGGAAGTAGTCTCTTCTCCCTTCTCTGTTCCTTTCCTCTCCTCTTCCAATAAACCTCCTATATGAGACTTGCTGTGTGGCATGACGTCTCCTTGCACTGGTTTTCTTACTAGGAAAGGCCCTAACGGTGCTCTGAAGCATGCTGGAACCCTGGAACCTAGTCCACATGTAATAGCTCTGCTTCTCCAACTAATGGATCACTGGGCCCCCTCCACCTAACACTTGCTTAATTGGTAAACCCCCTCTTCTCCACCTCTGTCTATTTTCCATGTGTGAGGATTCATCTCTCAAGCATGGTTTCTCACCTTTTGACCTCATTAATCCCTAGTACCAGGCAACCACAGCTCTCTTAGGCTCAGGGTCCTTGGTCCCTGATTTGTATTTGACGAAAAACTGAGACATCTGTGAATTCTTCAAATCGCCGCTCCAAAATCTTGGGTTGCTAGGAATTACAGACCCCCTGGGTCTCACTTATTTGCCTCCCTCATGGGACCTTTGAAATCATCTATACCTTCAACTTTTGCTCTCAGTGCTGATTTAAGGCCTTCTAAACTCGCAGGTAGATCTGGCCCAAATATGCCTTAGATATTTGCTCTCTGATTCACTCTCTTCTACCTGCAACAAATCCGCTTTCTTGTTGGTTGATGAGTTTGCCTTCCATTCAATACCAACCATTGGGTCTCTAGTGGGGTTATAATTCCCCTAGAAGTGAAGCTTCCTTTCTTAAACACAGTCTTTACCTCATCTTCTGGCTTTTCTTGAAGTCCTGGTAATAGGAGACTCTGTCTCTCTCATTCTCAGAGCCTCTGGCCCCTTTTCTTGCATGACGACGTTCTGAAACAGCTTGTGCCCATTCTGTCTGATCTTCCCTGGATGTCAGTGCATTGAGACTTTGGATATTCCTTCTATTTCTTCCTCTGCCTCATCCTTGAGAACTGTGTCATACACCTCCTCGATCTTATTGGGATGTCTTTTGGAGATCCTCTCACCACTCCTTTTAAATCAAATCTGGCCTTAGCATTCCTTGGACCAGTCAGTCAGGGAAGAGAGAAGGAATTCTCCACTTTGTTTCTTTCTCATTGCTTCAAAACTTGCTTGTGTTTATTTGCTGTTCCTCTCTAAATGCCTATCTGTTTGCTGCAACATGAAGGGCAATAGAGAAGACAACTCATGCTCAGCATGCACTGGCTTTAATTTACTTAACTGTGCTTAATTCTGTGTGTGGATGTTTCTTGTGAACTTCAGGGAGTCTACTTCGATCCACCCCGAACAGCATTTTGCCAGCTCCAAGACCCACCTGACAGTTCCACAAAGCCAGAACAGTGAAGCAAAACAGTCAGATACCTCAGAACATGGCCAGTAACCCAGCTTTCTCAGGTCTTCCAAAGATTGCTACACTCTGAGATGAAGCAGTCTCAAGAACACAGTGACCTCATCCCTGCCTCACCTGCTGCCATTTTCTAATTCCTTAGGTTTTTATAACAAACAGAAGGGAAGAATGGTAGTATTCAGGCATCTGTATTGGCCTGCCCTTAAGGCCTGACGGGATACCTTCTCAGCTGCAGCCACTAAGAGCACCTCCTGTGCACATTTGCTACATTCCCTTTTAAAGGTGGGCCTTGTCAACCTCCTGTCTTTCTCCTTTTCTCTGTCTCTCCCTTTCTTTTTCTCTTCCACCAGTCTTGTCCATAGAAACAAGTCTCTGACCCCTCTCTGCCACTTTCTCTTCCCCTCTTCTCTCTGCTTCCAATAAACCTCCTATGTGAGTCTTGTTGCATGGTGTGGCTTCTCTTCATGGTGTTTTTTAAATTACAACAGACTCTTTAGGTCCTATATCACTTAAGTAACCTTTAATTCCTTTGACAATGTATGACAATACTTACTCCTCATATTCAAATGAAGATCTATATTCTTTTACATAGAATGCTATCTATCCTTCCTTATATCAAGATAGCTTCAAGTAAAGCACTTCCTGTGTTTATACTGAATCATTGTAATTTCTCCTCTGAACAAGACGGCACATTCATTGAGACTTCGAAGGTTCCAGTGTTTCTTGTCAGTAGACTAAAGTGTTAATTGGCAAAGTAAAAATGTCATGAATATAAACTTTTTTGTCTAGTAGAGGGAGAAATATCTCTAAACACAGCGATTTTCTATTATATACTTAAATATACACTTTCAGGGTTTACATACAGTGCTAATGTTCATGGAACATAGAAAGATTAATGTGTTCAAGAGTATGGAATTACAAAGTAAAAATGGAGAGGCTAAAAATATACTGACAAGACCAAATTTTTTCAGAAAGAGAATTTATTAAAGTGAAATACTACAGATTTTAAGACATGATATACTATTGCTAAATCAAGGAGGACTGAAATTATTTATTTTCAGAGTAAAAGATAAGCAAACTCAGTGAGGTTGTTGTCTGCTTGATGACTTCCAGGTAAGAAACATGGAAGGTTTTAGTACATACTCATCCACTCATTGCTTACCCTTATTTTTGTTGTCAAATTGACTTTTGACCTGTATCTTTTTTTTCTTGTTTTTCCAGAATGTTTTATTCTTTTTCTTTCTAGGCATATCACAGTTCGTAAATTGTTTGCCTTGTTTCTCTTGGTTAATGAATTTAGTTAAATAGAATGTAAAGTCAACCCAAGTTCTGATGTTGGGTAATTTAACATTCAGTTTTACTAACAGAAATGTCTAATTCATCATCCATATGTAGCATGCCCTTCAAAATCTATTATATGCTGCATTATATGTGACATTTAAAAATGTTTATCTTGTCCTCAGTTGGATGTAATCTCTTTAGTGACTGGAATGAAATCCTTCTTTCTTTACCCTTTGGCACCTAGAAAGGGCAAAATATAGCATACATTCTTACTCTGGAAATATTTCAAGTAGCTATTGAAACACACTGGTGCTAATGAACTTTTTATCAATAAATTCACTGAACGTGAAAATCTCTTCTTACAGTTCGCTCTTGCCTTTGGCTCCACAATAGTTCTAGAGTCATAGAGGCAGGAGGTGCTTTATCTGTCAGCTAAAGGGTTAAGTGAGAAAATGAAATTGTAGTCAGAGCCTGGAAAGGATTACAGTCAGTAATTATAAGCAACTGAATCACTGGTACCTGCCACTCTCCGTAGATCTGAATTTGAAGTCAAAATTCTGATACCTGGGTATACAGCTCAGGTAATGAAGTATTCTCACATGCAAAAATTCCTGGACATGATGGTTCACATCTGTAATCTCAGCATTTGGAAGACAGAGATAGGTAGAACAAGTGTTTGATGTCATCTTCAGCTACATAGAATTTTTAGACTAGTATATAAATAAGACCATGCTGAAAAGCATTAACTAAAGTAAGTCAGTATAACTAATAGAGCAAAGATTAGTGTTCTCATAAGTAGCCAATTATTTAATATCTTGATCAATGACCCTTACAATTCTTGATTTTTTTTTAACCTAACTGCCTCAGTGTACACTGAAGCAAATAACTTGGAAAATTTTTGTGATAATATAATAATACAATAATCATATTGCATTATGATTTCATTTTGATTATAAACCACTATCCAACTAACAAAATTTCAACTTTATTTTCCAAAATTTTCAACAAAATTTTATTTTTAATTAAATTACAAAGCCTGCTAGGTATTCTAGTAAAGTAATTTTTCTTTTGGAAAGTGAAAAGAAGCCATGGAGCCGCTGGAGACAGACACATTGAAACATTGCTGTTAGGTCACACAAGCTTCATGGTAAAATAGAAAATAATGGAAATGGGTTAAATTAATATGTAAGAATTAGCCAATAGCAAGCTATAGCTAATGGGCCAAGCAATAACCAAATAATTTAGGACATTGACTAGGCAGTTTAACTACATTTTTTTGTTGGTTTTTTGAGACAGGGTTTCTCTGTGGTTTTGGAGCCTGTCCTGGAACTAGCTCTTGTAGACCAGGCTGGTCTCGAACTCACAAAGATCCGCCTGCCTCTGCCTCCCAAGTGCTGGGATTAAAGGCGTGTGCCACCACCGCCCGGCAGTTTAACTACATTTTTAAAGCACCTCCTAAAAATTTTTACTGTAGTATGGCTTCTTTTCTGACTCTGCCTCCTTTCTCCCAGCATTCAGTTTTGTTTTCCCTGCCTAGCTGAGTTCTGCCCTGCTATAGGTTCAAAGGAGTTTCTTTATTCATTAATGGTAATCACAGAATACAGAGGAGAATCCCACATCAAAGGTACTTTGTAGGCCACCAAAGGAAAATGTGAAAACAAATCTAACCACAAAAGTTTTGATCTACAGTTGGTCCTGCCGGCAAACTATGCTAGGGCAATAGTGGCATAGAACTTGTTGGAGTAGTTAATCAATGTCTGATTTATCTTAAGGTCCACTCCATGAGAAACTATACCAGTAACTGCTTGTCTAATCAAGAACCAGAGACTAGATAGCCCAGAGAGCAAAGGTAAAACCAAACATTATTGGGGGGAAAAAGTTTTAATAAAATGACTCAATATTATTCTGCTATACTCATCATCAGAGAGGCTTCCTTCACAGGACCACAGAACTAGATGGGAACAGATACAGAGACCCATAGCCAGACAATATGCTGAATAAAAGTCTAAATGAGAGATCTCCATCTATCTCCTCCTCTCAAAACTCAGTGAATCATGAGAAGAAAAGAGGTAGAAAAAGTGTAAAAGCCAGAGTGGATGGAAGATACCAGGAAAACAAAGGCCTCTGAACCATCTAATCAAGGCACATATCAGCTCACAGAGACTGAAGCATCAAGCACAGGCCCTACCTAGATCTGCACCAGGTTGTCTGAATATATATCATAGCTATTAGCTTATTATTTCCATGGGAATCTTGACTGTGAGGATGAGTGAATCTCTGAATTTTGTGCCTATTCTTGGGCCTCTTTTCTTCCTGTTAGATTTCCATGTCCCTCTTTGATATGATAGTTTTTCCTTTTTCTTATAATATTGTATTTTGCATGATTAATTGTAGTCTCTTGTAAACCTTTTGTTTTATAATAAAAGGCAGAAAGGA
This sequence comes from Microtus ochrogaster, assembly GCF_000317375.1. Taxonomy (NCBI): domain Eukaryota; kingdom Metazoa; phylum Chordata; class Mammalia; order Rodentia; family Cricetidae; genus Microtus; species Microtus ochrogaster. The sequence continues at coordinate 16,767,829 of NW_004949100.1, read as the reverse complement.
AGTGGCTCTAGAAGAAAGGGGAGGTGGGGAGGAACTAGACAGAGTGGAAGTAGAGAAAACTAATTAGGATGTGTGTATAAGAAAAGAATCTCTTTTCAATAAAAGGAAAAAACTGCCAAAATAAAACAAACAAATAGAAAGCAAATAGCTCAGGTTTAAATGTGGTTTCAAAACCTTGAATCAAACAAAGCTTAAAAACATGAATGGGGAACTTATATCATAACATGTTTGGGTTTCTAAAAAGAATTTCTTTAGCCAACACTTTTAACCAGTGACATTTACTAGAATCAAACTTCAAGGAAACTTACTTTAGGAAAGGTTGTAAGGACAAATTATAGCTCTTGTGATAATATAGATCTCTTTTTGTATATCCTGAAATACTCAGGGAAAAGCCAGTGGAACAGTGGCTGATAATTAACTGGCATCAGATTGAGGCAAAGCACCCTGATTGTAGGTTACAAGGTAAACATGGAATAGGATCTCCCCAAAATGTTTCAGGTGCTACTTTAGAAGATTGCTGGAGGGGGAATCACTAATAACAAATTCACAGGAAAATTGTGGGTTGTACATAATATGTGCAGAGATATACCAGAATAATAAAAAGAAGTGGAATGGACCTATACAGAGATTTGAAGGAGATAAATGGAAAGAGTTGATGCAGAAGTGTTCAGAGCTCTGAAGGCACTCAAATCCAGGTAGAGGTGATGACTGACCACTGTGGGACAATAGTCTTGTGTTAATAAAATGCTGATTTGCCAGTATCCAGGCAGGAAGTATAGGTGGGGCAACCAGGCAGGAAGGAGAGATAGGGCAATGAGAACAAGAGAATTCTGGGAAGAGGAAAGAGTCAGTTTGTAGTTCTCATCCAGACATAGAGGAAGCAGAGAATGTCTCACTGATAAAAAGTACTAAGCGGCATGGCTAACACAAATGAGAATAATGGGTTAATTTAAGATGTAAGAATTAGTTAGTAAGAAGCCTGAGCTAATAGGCCAACTAGTTTATAATTAATGTAGACCTCTGTGTGTTTCTTTGGGACTGAATGACTGCGGGGCCAGGCAGGACAGAAACCTCTGTGAACAGCTGGCAGTACAGGCGAGAACTGCTCCAGTTGATGCTTCTGTCTGCCAGTCCTCTAAGGTTCTACAGTCACTTGGTGATGCCTTTTATAGATCTGCCTGCTGATGAAATTTGTCTACCCAGATTAACTCAGATCACTTCTTCATTTAATTCTACTGAATATGGACCTTTGAAAATGCATTTTAGATAGTATTTCATTGAGTAACTAGAGACTGCAGCCTAAAGAAGCTGACTCATCAAACTGATCAGTAAGTCATAAATATGAGCCTGTGAAAACTGTTGAATCACAAGGACCTTCTGGCTTTGCATTTGCCTCCTGATAGCCACTACACTTGAAATTATTGATGAAATCTCTGTGAGTTCGAGACCAGCCTGGTCTACAGAGCTAGTTCCAGGACAGGCTCCAAAACCACAGAGAAACCCTGTCTCGAAAAACAAAAACAAAAACAAAAAAAAAAAGAAATTATTGATGAATTGATACTTGCTAATGACTCTGATTTGTGTCTCATTTTATAATCTGGATGTCTGATGGAGGAGGGTCTTATGTCTATTGGTTAATAAAGAAAATGCCTTGACCTTTAATAGGACAGAAAATTAGGTAGGTGGAGTAAACAGAACAGAATGCTGGGAAAAAGAAGCCCAGTCAGTCAGTCGCCATAGCTCTCCTCTCTGAGACGGATGCAGGTTAAGATCTTCCTGTAAACCACCACCTTGTGGTGCTACACACATTATTAGAGATGGGTTAATCAAGATGTGAGAATTAGCCAGTAAGAGGCTAGAGCTAATGGACCAAGCAATGTTTAAAAAAATAGTTTGTGTGTTGTTATTTCTGGGGCTAAGCTAGCCGTGTGGAAGCTGGGCAGTGGGAATTCAGCCCATCGCTCCACAATACAGATGTCTGTATTTTTTCAGTCATGATATAAAGTTTGATCCTACTAAAACAAGCATTTGTCCCTGATATATTGAGTTATCAAAGAAAACAAGTATGTTGAAACAGCATAGGAGATAGCATAAAATATAATGATGATAGAGATGGAGAATTAAGTTACACAGAAGCTAAAGAAAGTGCTGTTTCAGACATAAAATATCTAAACTCAAGTATTTCTGTAAGAAAAAGAAATGGTGGTTTCTGTGGTGAGTTAAGGTGTTAAAAAGTGGTGGTGGTAAAACTTGAGACCAGAACTGTGGAGGCCAGGGTAAGAAGTTTTGATATTTAGAGCAATGAGACCATGGTAGAAATTTAATTTAAAAAAGTATAGGATTTTGATCTTTGGTAGTTATACTGGCTAAATACTAGATGGATTGCAGCACATACAAACGAATTTAGTTATGAGGTGGTGACAATCATAACAGAGAGAAAAAAACTATTGGTTTAAGTTTGTTCTGGTGAATTAGAAATAGGGAATGGATCTACTGCAAATATATTTGATATCCATAAGCATTAGGACAGAGTGGTACTAGAAGGAAAACCACAGTTACCTTAGATAACAAAAATTATAACTGCATTTCAGTTTTGAGACAGGCCCAAAATGGCCAGGAACTCTCTATGTAGTCTAGGATGCTCCTGAGCTCCTGGTCTTCCTGCCACCACCTGCTAGTTGTTAGAACTTCATGTGTGCATTATCACACCTAATTTTTTATGGTGCTGCAATTAAACGTAGGGCTTCAGATGTGATAGATACTATACCACCTGGGTTACATCTCTACCACTTGCTACAACTGACTATGAAATGTCTAGATTCCTCTGAAAATGGAAGAGAGATACATTATTCCTACCAGCTGCTAGAAGACTGATTTTCTTTTTTCTCATAAACTGAATATAGTTTTCAAATTTGGGGGAATATAAATATCTGGATGCAGAAAAAAACCAACAATATGAGTATATATCAAACCTTTATATTATTTATGGAAGTGTTTTTAGGTATTGTTAAGATGAGATATTTCTGGATAGGTTGAAGAAAGTTAGGAGGGAAATATTTCACAATAGTGTTTAGGATTTACAGGAAGAAAATAGTAGCATTTAAAAACCATATTCCATCAAAATGCTAACTTGGTCTCAAGATTATTTTCTGTCCTTATTTAGGAGGCTTGTCTTTCTGTGCCAGAATCCTACAATGAATTTTAGATGAACTGTGAAATGAATTGCAGGATTTTTAAGGTAACAAGTCTGTGCCACAAAAGCAATTTCTCCTTAACAAAACAGCAAGAAAAGGAAATACCTGCATTGACATTTTCTTCCTGTAAGATTGTCATGTGAAAATGAGTCTATTATTAGGCGTGTATTTCAAGCAAATCTCACTTAAACTTTAAGGGGCTCACTTACATAGCAATAAGATTAGCCTATAGCTTAAAGATTGATGGTACATTCAGTAGAATTAGTTTATCTTACACCAAGTCCTTTTTATTCATATGTATCTGTGGTTATAGTAGCTTTCTATAAAGGTTCATTATCTTCCCAAGTCTTAATCTGCAACAGTGCAAGAGAAGCATCTCAACACATGTGTACTTAACAGGAATCAAGAGGTAAAATAATACGTACGAAATAGGCATTTATCTTTTAATCTTTCTCAACAGTTTAACATATGGTAGTATATCTTTCCATAAAATAGTTTATTTATATATAGTATTTGCAGTTTACATAGAATATTTACAGATAATATTTACATATTATTTCATAAGAGCTAGTGGGAAACATGCATTTGACATTGTATTTATGAAATTTGTCAGTTTCTGTTTAGGCCAATGCATCATATACCTGCAGTAGAATAATATTTTTTAAATATAAAAATGTGAATGGTAGATCATAAATAATTCAAGTTTCTTAAGCAAAGCTAATAAATAGATCCATTACAGTTAAACAGTATTGTTATTACATCTTATGACATAACACATAAACTATTGTAATTTAATTTAGATCAGGACTGTTGGTGGCAACAACGGATCCCTGCCACTTCATCGGCACCCAGAGGCCCCACACGGTCTGGAGGCGGGGCCTGAGCTCCAGGCGGCCACCCTGCCTGGGGAAGGTGTGCTTCCCCTGCCCTCCGCTGGTTTGCACATTGCCTCTTTCTTACCGTGAGCCAGTGGGATCTGTCCTTTTGTACTTTGGGTCCCTGGAAAAGGTGTTTAACTTTCTAGTGATGGATGATTGTTGGCTTTTGAAATACCAAAGCTTTTTTGTTCTTTTTTAAATAAATATCTTTTAAACTTCCAAAAAAAAAAAATTTAATTCTGAAAAATAATCATTCTACATTTTTTCTGACAAATGGTATTGTAAAAGTTCACTCAGTTATACATAATCTTGAATTTGAGTATAGATGGCTTTTGAATGCCCATTTTATATATATATTTATGGATTGAAGAAGAAATTATTCCTTTACAAAGGCTTTGCAAATATTATAACTGGAAGACAATTGCAAATTATGAAAACAATTTACATATACTTCCTGTAAGGTTCTAGAATTCAAATTGTTTGTATTTTCCCATCATTCCTGTCTTAGTTACACCATGTCCACTGTAACTCTTGGAAAGGAAAACATTTAATTGGGCTGCTTATATTTTCAGAGATTCAGTCCATTGTTGTCATAGTGGGAAGCATGGCAGCATGCAGGCAGACATGGTGCTGTAAGGGTAGTTGTGCATTCTATATTCAGATCCTCAGGCAGCAGAAAGAAAGAGAGACACTGGACCTGGCTTAAGCTTTTGAAACCTCAAAGCCTGTCCCATAGTGACACACTTCTAACAAAGACACATCTCTGCCAATAAGGCCACTCCTCTTAATGAAGCCACTCACTGGTGAGCAAGCATTCAAATCTGTTAGCCTATGGGGACTATTCTTATTCACACACACACCCAACTCCTAAACATCTTTGTTTTTACAGTCCCAGAGCCTTTTATCTAAAAGTTCTACTACATCAAATAGGCCATTATCACATTCTTACTCAGGTATCCATGTTCCTTTTTTATACCATTTTCAGATACATCCAATTCTAATCTAAATGTTGTCAGAAATCTCCTCAATGGACACTGTCTACTCACTGAAAAAATATGATCAACTTTAAGTCATACCCTTATTATATTTCTGAATCATAATATTTTTCTAAATTTAATAATAAGAAATTTTTGCTATTGTCAGTTTTATTTAAAGATGTCTAATGGAGCAAGCAGTATTTAATTTTAACAAATCTATTAATATTATCTTTTAAATGTTTTGAATTGAAATAAAATTGCATCTTCACCCCCTTCTTTTGCCCTCCTTCCAACCCTTCCCATGTCCTCCACTCTCAAAGTTTCTTTTTCTTTGATTACTTGTGTTATTTATCTAAACATATATATGTATATGCACAGATATATGAATTCAATCTGCTGAATCCAATGCAATATGATCAGCCCTGAAACCATATATACACAAATAACAGAATTATTGATTCTTAAAAGTCAGGCCTTGGCTCTTCATTCTCTTGACTCTTAGTTCTCTCTGTCTTGGCATTCTCTCTTCTCTCTTTTTCTCTCACTTTCTACCCTTACTCTCTTTTTCATGGCCCAGTTCAGTCTACTGACTGCATTCAGTGAGCTGCTTTCTTGCCCTATGCTGGACTCTTCCAGACACTTTGGCTGCACTTCCCCTCATTTCTACAATGAAAACTTCTTCAACCACTAAAAAAATAAAACAAGAAAAGAAAGAAATCAGTCAAGGTGGTGTGTGCTTGGGGAGATGGAAAGATGGTAACAGATTCTTGTGTCTCTTTTAACAGTTGGCCTAACTTTCTTGAGACTTCCGAACCAGTGAGAGTTTCTGTCTCCAAAAGAGTAGCCTGGCCATAATAAGGAAGGAGGGTAGGGAGGGGTCTGGAGGGGGAAGGGAGAGGAAAGAGAGGAGTAGAGGGTGGGGGAGGAGATTTAGCTCAGATGGAGAGCATTTTCCTACCAAGTAACAAGCATCCAGCACAAGGCCCTGGGTTCAATCAAGAAAAAGGTTGGGCCTGGCTAAAAAGGAAAAAAAGATAACTAGGAAAGTTGGGCATGGCTGCATGAGCCTTTAATCCCAGCACTCCTGAGCTAGGTCTCTATGGGGACCAGTGAGTTTAGGGACAGCCAGAGCTGTTACACAGAGAAACCCTGGCTCTAAATAAATGAATAAATAAATAAGAAAAGAAGAAGAAGAAACAAACTAAAGTTAACTGGTATCTTAGTTAGGAACAACACCTGAGGCTGCTTTTGTTTACCAGTTAAGTGATCTCTGAAGATTATCTGAAGAAGTGCAGTGAAGAATTGTTTGGCTTTACTTATTATGCATTGAAGATTCGCTTTCTGAGCTGACTGGTTTAGCATAGATTTTACTTGTTCCCAAAACACATCTTCCACCTTGATTTGGTTGAACAATGAAATGTTTGGTGACGTTTATTTTCATCTCAAGCTCTAACATTTAGCATACATTTTAATTGCAGTTACTAATTTAAATCTTCTGGAAGTATTAATTTAACTTTTTTAAAAATCAGATAAACCTGTGCCCTGTACAGTTAGCCCATCAATTAAAATAGTTAAAATTATCAATCTATATTGGAGAAAAACCACATTAATCTGCTTCTAGAGTTGTATACTATTGAAAATCACAAATGAAGCAAGTTTCTATTTCAAAGAAAGATGATGAATTATACAAGCAAAATAACAATACCAAATTATTTACAGAAGCACTAAGATATTCAGATTAATTATCATGACTACAACTTGAATATTTTAGATTTTTCTCCATGATTACCTTTACATTATTTCCAAATATGCTCATATTAGTGAAACTTAATTTTGAACTTGCTGAACTGCAGTAATTATTTTGAACAATGTCAGAATCATCATAATTATTTTCTCTCAGTATGAGCAATCAGTAGAATAGGTGCAGATCATTCTAGGTGATACAAACTTAAAATTAATTCAGAAAATTGCCATTTTAAGACTTCCAAAGAAGTATGTCATTTCATGTGAATGCATGATTTTGAGCATTCTAATCATCTCTAATTACTCCTTTATTTTATTCTTCACAATTGTTATGAATTGCTATCATGAGTAGGTGGAGTCTCAATGAATATTTATCACGGTCTTATTTCTTCTAAAGAATGTCAGTATGTAGCCCCTCCAAACTTCTTGTCTTCCATCCACTGGTTCATTTTATTTTAAAGGAATTACAGCATGATTACTGAAGTTTTAGTTCATTAATATTCACTAATAGTAGCAGTAACAAATATGTTGATCAAAATAACTTCTTAAATTGAACTTCAGCTCAGAATTCTAGGCTTTACAAGGGTAATAACAGTGGTCCTCTGATCATATTTGAGGAGTAATTTCATTTATACCATGCTCAGAATATCATCTTTATAAAAGACAATATCATCTTTAGTAAAAGAAAAATCATTGCAACTGATAATATGACCATTTGTGTAATATTGCATTTCTGTTTATTTCCTTAGTACATCAGAATATGTAAGGATACTCATGGGTGCACTTTACATGAATATTTGATGGTCATTTGTTTGAATATCCTGATTATAACAAGCCCATTCTTCACAAATATCAAAAAGTCTATATCCTAAGTTCAAGACATAACCAAATTTATTCTTTGTTATGTATATTAGTATAATGTAAATTTTCTGCTTACTGACTTTTAAACTGTTTACCTTGTCATTCAGGAACAATAAGACTGAAAAGTCAGGGCCTGTCTTCTCTCCTGTCATTAATATATGGTAAGATCTAGATGGAGTCACTTATACATTTATCTTTAATCATTGGGTGTAAGAATGATTGTGGGCATGTTCTCCATGATACTCCCCAACTCCAGTATAGCCTTATCATAAGCATCTGAGTGTGACATTACTTCGTAGCAAGATGGGGACATAGATTCGAACAAATGATGACGGTGAACCTACAACTTGTGTGTGCTCACATACATGTGCATGTACACACACACATATACAACCCAATTTGTAAAGTGAAAATAAATGTTTATAAAGGATCAATTTTCAAATATAAAATAAGGGAGATTCACTCATATTTAACTTTAAAATGTTTGCGGTTTTTGAACCTCCCATTTCTTGCCATTTGTAATTGTTGTATTGTACTCAAAATAGAACGTGTGATTTGACACTCTAAATTCAAAGTTTCTTTTATTGCCACACCTATTGCTCATCCTGAGGAATGTTTGTGTGCATTTGACTCCTACCACGCTCTCAAGTACAGTGTGCTATGTACTCTGTTAATCAATCCAGAGTGGTCAAGTTCTCTCTTCTTTGCTAATCATCTTTTTGTTCCACCCATCCTTGAACATGAGACATTAAGTTTTCCAAAACATATGACTAGATTATAAATTTTTGTTTAGAGAATCAGTTGTTCGGTGGATATGCATTTGGAAATGATTTCATCTTTTTGATGAATTAATTCTCTGATCAAAAAAATAGAGTGTTGTAAGGAGAGGGGGACCCTTTGTTTGTCCCTGCCGCCCAGCTAGCTTACACCTTAAATAATCACACAGAAACTGTATTTATAAAAACACTGCTTGGCCCATGAGCTCTGATTTTTTTATTGGTAATTTTTACATCTTAATTTAACCCATTTTTGTTAATCTGTGTATAACCATGTGACTGTGGCTTACCGGCAAGATTCTAACCAGCGTCCATTTCAGGCAGAAGATCCATGGCGTCTCTCTGACTCTGCTCTCTTCTTCCCAGCATTCAGTTCTGTCTTTTCCACCTAAGTTCTGCCCTATCAGGCCCAAAGCAGTTTCTTTATTCATTGACAAATGAAAGCAGCACATGAACAAAAGAACCTTCTACACCAACAGAATTTTACTGTTTTTAGAATTCTTATTTTAAAAAATGGACTATTTTGTTTAATGTGGTTTTGTTTATATGGTCACTACCACTCTAGTGTAATTATTTACATGGGATTGTTTATATCCCAACACGCTAAACATTTGCATATTTGCTCTATACCTTTGGGATAGTGAAGCTGTCTACTATTTTTTCTTTTCCTTATATCTTGTGTGTACTTTATTTGTGTGTGTGCACATGAGTGTGCCAGTGTGTGGTCCCATATACGCACTGTGTAGGCCAGAGGTTAATGCTGACTCTTTCTTTAATACACACCACCTTATTTTTTGAGACAAAGTCTTCCTTGCTGAAAGCAGAGCTTGTTTTTGCTGTACTGGCTGCCCGGTAGACTTTTGGAATCCATATGTCTCTACTCCCTGGTTCCCATCCTTTCCTAACCTAAACTGGATCCGTACAAGAAGAGGGATAGTCATTAGATGAAGTTCTTCTAAGACTAAAGATGAGTGTAGGCAGAAAGGGGTACCATAAATCCTCAGGGGGCCTATCAAATGATTTCTCATAACTGTCCTCAGGTCCTCTTAAGTTTATAGAAAAATCTGATGTTGCTTCTTGACAGGAGAAGAATGAACAGCCTGGCAGTCAAAGCTGACTGTAATAACTCACTCTATAGAATTAAAGATGTTCGGTCTTGCTTGAAGAAACTTAGGGGAGGGGGAAATGACAAAATTATTGGGGTAAAAGATAAGTACACTAAGCAGACCTAGTCATAATGGTAACAGCACTAAACCATCACCAAACTGCTCCTATTTTTTCTGAACTGAAGAATCAAGGCTTTATTTTATCGTGAGATTTTCAGTTTACTACACTTTCGTATAACAGAAAACTATACCTATAAAATGGAATTTTGTTTCAGTCTCCACAGATAACATTTAATAAAAATAAAGTCAAACAGGGCATATTCAATATTATTCTAGTTATAATGATTTACAGAAGTCATTATTTTGGGCAAAACTGCTTATTAAGTAGTACATTTTTTATTTCCAAACAGACTGGCTCGTATCTATATGTTTAACTAGTTTCATGGCCCCGTAGCTGGTGCTGTGTCAGGGTTTCTGTGTAAAACATTTTGTCTAATTAAAATGTGATTTCAAAGCCTATTTGTTATTACTTCTATTATCTTCCTGTAGGACTCTGGAATAACATGTTTATGGCTTCTGCAAACTCATCTAATTTAATCTTTGCCTAGTAACCCAAATGTCCTCATTTAACAACAGCTGCCCTTGGAATGAAGATTTTTTTTTTTAATCACAAGGCCAGCTAAATTTTAACTAATTGTCACCTCAATATTCTATTCTGCCTGTGTACACGAGCCATTCCAATGGTGAAATTGGAATTGCTAAATGCAAGTAGTTATTAATTTGTTCTCACTACAAAGGATGCAATTATTCATCTAAAAATAAAGCTCTCGGAGTTGGAAAAAAGGAATGAATGGAGCATGTCCTCATAATTTAATATCCTTCATTTCGATTTCTGAGCAGATTTCCTGAATGACACTTAGAGGCCAGAACTGAAAGTATTAGCCAGCATGACCAAGTCACTCAAACAGTATTCAAGACTTGTGAAAAAGTTGTGACATGAAACAACGACCACAGTGTCTTTATGATTTCTCCTTCCATCTGTGGGATCATGAGTCAGTGCTGGATTGCTGAGTACAGAGGTTTGAGTGCATCCACTGTGTCTGTGGCAGAACATACCCTGACTCAGGACCTCAACTCAGAAGTCTGAGATGTCTTTCTCTTTATAAAGCTAGGAATATGCTGTTGTCCCAAGTTATACACTGAGTATCATGAATGTAAATTATGGTCAAGTTTTCCCCTTTATATCTGAAGAACTTCACGTAAACCAGGTTATTAGCTTATGTAGTAGGCTGCTGGATTACTCAAACGGATTAGACAAACGGAGAAAAGAGGCCTGCTCAGGGGCAAAATTTCTGCCTCCAAGCATGGTAGCTGAAGTATGAGTTCTAAAAGCCACGAGGTAGACGAGAGCCCCCTTTGCAAATTGTTCTCTCATGTTCACACAAATACCAGAACAGCCACGCATGCATTCACATGTACACAGAGACACGTGATGAATATAATGTAGTAAAAAATTAAATACAAATAGACAAGAATAGAAACTTAGGGATACAATTAAGCCTCAAATACTACAGATAGAAACTACATCTTTTTTTAAATTATTGAATATGCTTCTCAAAAGTCAGTCAACATTCACTTCCTAAGCGCTACATAGCTAAATATCAATAATAGAGAATAAAGCTATTGCTTTTTTAATGAAAATGTTTTCAAGTTCTGATCCAATGGAATCTTCCATGTCTTTAATTTTATAGAAAAGGTCATCCAATCCCATTCAACTGATAGATGTCTTTACTGTTTCTACAAATATGGCAATGAAACAGAATTAGTTGCTCTCTGAGGTCCCTTTCTACAGTGCTTTCAATATATTTATCTTCGAAGTTAACTAAGAAAGATGCTTCAAAATGCAGCCTCTTGTGTTCTAACTCTTCCCTGTAGCCTGATCTGAGGTCACTCTCATAGCTATTTACTTTTCAACTGATGTGCAACCCAAGCAAAGGCTTAGTCAACTTCTTATAATGTTTTTCTCTATTTTTTTCATATTCCTTCTCTTGCCAATATAAAAAACTGAGGTGACGTATATGTTACTCAAGTATACAAACTCCCATCCTTGATCTCTAAGCTTTTTCTACAGGATGTGGTCAAACATGGACCTTGGGAGGCAGAGGCAGGAGAATCAGAAGTTCAACGGCACTCTCAGCAATATACTATGGTCAAGTCCATCCTGTATTTTGTCAATAACGAAACCAAAACAAAAATACCACATAATTAAAGTAGTACCTATGTAAACTTAGGAAACCATGCAATGGAAAAAAAATATAAAACTATCACCATCTAAGAACATATTTCATCTTCACCTTCACGTCCAGCATATTCCCACCCTCATATCAGTACTTCAGCAAAACTTTGGGCACATTTCTCAGACTCTGATATCTTCTGCGTCAATGTGCAGGCGTGGCCAATATTGATGCTCTTGAGTCCTGTATTTCTCTATAGCCAAGTCTCATTTTTTTTTCATGCATCCAGCAGTTACTCATCTCACACCTATCTAGGCATTGCAATAGTCACAATGAATGCAATAGTACGCAAAAATGCCAAGTGTCTGACTTGTTTGTAGAGGTCCATACTGTGCAGAAAGTAGGGCTTGATGAAATTTTGCAGAAATATATAAGCTGTCCTAAACATAATGGACTCAATTCGCATGGTGATAGATATGGATCTATTTTCATTTTTTTACAGGTTGACATCCAGTTATGCCAACACCATTTGTTAAAGATGCTTTCTTTCTTCCATTGTATAATTTTAGCTCCTTTGTCAAAAATCAGCTGTTCGTAGGTATGCGGATTAATATCCGGTCTTCGATTCCATTCCATTGGTCAACATTTCTGTTTTTATGCCAATACCAAGCTGTTTTCATTACTGTAGCTCTGTAATAGAGTTTGAAGTCAGGGGTGGTAATGCCTCCAGAAGTTCCTTTATTGTATAAGATTGTTTTGGCTGTCCTGGGTTTTTTGTTTTTCTATATAAAGTTGATTATTGTTCTCTCAAGGTCTGTGAAGAATTTTGTAGGGATTTTGATGGGGATTGTATTGAATCAATAGATTGCTTTTTGGTAGAACTGCCATTTTTACTATGTTGATCCTCCCAATTCAAGAACATGGGAGATCCTTCCATTTTCTGGTATCCTCTTCAATTTCTTTTTTCAAAGACTTAAAAGTTCTTGTCAAATAGATCTTTCACTTCCTTTGTTAGAATTACCCTAAGATACTTTATGCTATTTGTGGCTATCATGAGAGGTGATGTTTCTGGAGTGAAGCCACATGTTTAGTTAATAGATCTATGTGTCAGAAAAGAAATACCCTAGAAAGTGATATATTTGACGATACGTAAAGATTAAAGAATACTAATGAAAATGTTAAAATCAGGAAGATGCAAATGTTTTAAGTGAGAACCTGGGAACTCCTGAAAAACAATTGAAACACAGAGATGGTGGTCTTGAATTACAGTGGACAAGGATGGAAACATATTGAGAGATTATGCTGCTGTTGGAGCCATGGAAAACCAACAGCACTCTCAAAAGTCTTGCACTTGAGAAATGAGGAGGCACCACATGGTGTAAGCCAAGGAAAAGTCTACCACAGGTTGCACTGCTTTCTGCTGGACAGCATAGCCACACTTACAAAGGTCTACTGTGTTGTTGTCTTCATAAGTCCACTCTGACCGGTGTATGAATCATTTCATAAAGTAACACAGTTACAGGGGTTTCTGTCTTCCCACAGTTAAGGAGAATTTCCTGTTAGGGGAACTCCATTCAAGAAAGAAATCCTGGACCTTGGAACATGAGGAGACATACATGGTACAGGCAGGACTTTGGATTAAAGAGAGGACATCATGAGAGGTATAAGCTTAGAAAATAAGGAGAGTAAGCTGTTTCTTTAGGTGTAAGGTGCCAGAGTTTGAGAATGGAAACCACTAATATAAAGCATTTCTATTAAATATTAATGTAAAAGAGATGTCAGAGATTATGTTTTCTGCTCTTTGTATTATTTGCAGCATTATTTGGCATTTTACATTCTTCATGTTTTTGTTTATTATATATTATCACCTATCAATCACTATGTATAGGAAGTAATTTGAATTCTTAGACAATAGTATTAGACTTCCGTGTATACTTCTTTGTTTTTCAAATAGACAGTCTTGGATGGGGCTGAAGAGACAAATTTTGGGTTTACCATGGGTATCTGAATTTGGATTTCCAGCATCCACATTTAAAAGCTGAGTCCAACACTGCCCATCTGTAAGCCCAGATCTGGAGAAGATGGAAGAAGAGGCAGGTGGATCTCTACGGCACACCAGCCAGCCCAGCTGAATCAGTGAATTTGTGAATTACAGGCTCAGTAAGAGACCCATCTCAAAACATATGGTGGAGAGTGATAGAAAAAGATACTCAGCATAGACCTCTGGCTTACACACATATTTACTTAAGCACATGCAAGTGCACGTACACATACACACACAACACTGACCAGAAAATTGAGTATAAGTTCTGTCTTCAATTTTTCTTGCCAGTCCAAGTAAGTGATCTTAAACCATAACAGAACTGCCATTTTGATAATTTTGATAGGTAAATTTGATCCTAGATATCACAGATAATTCAAATGCAAATTTGGGTAAGTATACAACCTCATTAGTAGATCTTTCTTTCCTGTTATTTTCTTTGGGGTGGCTTAAGATATAATTGGGTTGGAAAGTTATGAGATAGGGTAAACTTCATCACACTAACACAGGTTGTTTTTGTTGGGTTTTTATTTTTTGAGAATCAAAAAATTTTAGTTAAGTCTTACTCTTCTCTCTCTCTCTCTCTCTCTCTCTCTCTCTCTTTTTTTTTTTTTTTTTTTTTTTTTTTGAGATAGGCTTTCTCTGTGTATCAGCCCAAGATTCCCTGGAACTCACTTCGTCTACAAGACTAACCTTGAACACAGAAATTTGCTTGCCTCTGCCACCTGAATACTGGATTCAAGCCACACAGCCCAACTCATCAGCAGGTTCTTCAGGAAGAAATTCATTACATCAAGATTTTTTTTTTAATTTGAGGAGTATATTAGTTTTGAGCTGGAAAGATGGTTCAGTGGTAGTGTGTTGTCTCGAATGTGGATTTAATCCACAGACATATACAGCAAAGAAGCTAGTAGCAAACACTAGTCCAATGCATGTTAAAGGTGTAGGTAAACAATCTAAATATGAAATAGTGGATTTCTTCACATGATAAAAGCAGATGAAGCAGAACGAAAGTGTGTAGGGGAGAGAACTTGGTGCATGAATGATCATGAATTTATTGGGGCGTGTGGAAGAAAAACAAAAGTAAAATTAGCTTTGCATCTTAAACTTGTTTCCTAGAAATAAGATGAAATATGTAGAAGCATTTGGTGAAATTTCTGATTTAGAGATAGAATGATAAAATCACCCTTTGTTATACTGAGTATTTTATTATTGTTGTTGTTCAGGGAAAGAAACATTTATCAACGCCTAAACCATATTGATTGTAACTAAGAACTCAAACCAATAGCTCCCTCTCTCTTGTCCACTCTCCTTAGCTTTGTCTTACACTCATTCTTCCACTCTGATCTTCCTGAAATAAATATTAGAGAAAGATGACTCATGTAAAATAGTGAAGGTTCTAGGACGGTCCATAATAAATAAATCATGCAGTTGTTTGGAAGTCACTGTGAAACATATGTGCCATAAAGTTGATACAGTAAGGTCTAATTTCAGAGAGAACTGAAGCGTCGCCTCCCCTTTCCTGTACTTGCTGAGACAGTGTAAGCTATTGGCGTTGCTGCATTCATTATCTCTCATTTGGAGGGAGGAACACCTAGATAAATGGCTGAATTTGTTGTCTTGGGAAAGAGGTTAGCAACTGCACTGTAAAGCATCTCCAGAAAAAAAAAAAATGCTGTGTGTGGAATTACCAATTAACCCACAATCCTCAATTAATGGGACACGACATCCTCATTGTAATTACAAGCTCAGCTCAAGAGTCCATCATCACAGGAAGTGAAATCTACTAATTAACTGGAATTAAAAGAGCACACAGAAAATTAAAATCTACCAGGGAAGACAGGAGAGTCTGTCTTAACTTAATTCAAGATTTTGGCATATAGAATACCAGCCTGAAGTCACTTAATCACGTCTTCAGCCTGTCATGTATGATTTCATGTAATGTTGAAATGCAGGTAAGAACCAAGCCATCCCTTAGCAAGCTTGTGAATGAACAAGCTTTCTGGAAACACATCAGAGAACCTGCCTGTTTGTCATACATTATGCAAATTGGACACCCGAAAGAAATATATGCCATATTGTTTCACGCTTTTATGTCATTCCAGGTGGTGATGTTTTATGAATCATAGGTACGTAATCTTCAGAAATTTTTGTGTTATTGAAATACTATGTAATTTAATAAAGCTGATCTTAAAAAATCTCCAAATTCTGAGGGGATAAAAGTCTCATCCTACTTAATATTACCACATATGAGAAAGATTTACTTTAAAGCTATCAATATTATGACTGAAGTCATTGTTGTGTAGTGTTATTGGGTGGGTAATTAAATACAGATGTTTCTATTTATTATAACTTTCCTATATTGTAAACATTCATCAGTCAGTTTCATACAAGAACACAGAATTTGATAGGTAGCTTTTTCTTCTTTGAATCTTATCCACACCTGTTATTCCTTCCCTGAGAATGCAATGTGAAATCAAGAAAGAAATCATGAAAGTTTCCCAAAGAGGGAGGCAACCAACAGTCCTCTCCATCTGCAACACAGGAACCATATGAACCATAGCAATGAGCAGCATGGGACAATAATTTTAAGGGTACAGTAGTAGCACAAGTACCTTGACAGCAATCTGCAGCTCCCTCACTGAACACGAAGGAAACCATGCCTGATACTGGAAACCTAGACAACCACACAGAGCAAGGAAAGTCACGCGTGTTGGAGGAAACCAACAACGACCAATTTACTAAACAAAATAAACCCAACTCCATTTTAAACATTTGACTTTAAACCTACAGATAAGTGAGGTCCTCCTCACTCATCAAGAAGACTCTTCTTAGACTTGGACCTAGAGGGGCTTCCAGGTGCCCAAGGCGAGGTCCCCAGTTAGTTCCTGGGGCAGCTGAGGATAGTGAACCTGAAATGATCCTATCCTATAGCCATACTGATAAATATTTTGCATATCACCATAGAACCTTCATCTGGCGATGGATGGAGATAGAGACAGAGACCCACACTGGAACACTGGACTGAGCTCCCAAAGTCCCAATGAGGAACAGAAGGAGGGAGAAGATGAGCAAGGAAGTCAGGACCAAGAGGGGTGCACCCACCCACGGAGACAGTGGGGCTGATCTACTGGGAGCTCACCAAGGCCATCTGGATTGTGACTGAAAAAGCAGGGGATAAACCCGGACTCTCTGAATATGGTGGACAATGAGGGTTGCTGAGAAGCCAAGGACAATGGCACTGGGTTTTGATCCTACTTCTTGTTCTGGCTTTGTGGGGGCCTAGCCAGTTTGGATGTTCACCTTCCTAGACCAGGATGGAGGGAGGAGGACTTCGGACTTTCCACAGGGCGGGGAACCCTGACTGCTCTTCAGACTAGAGAGGGAGGGGGAGAGGAGTGGGGGGAGGGCGGGAGGAGAGGGAGGCTGGGAGGAGGCGGAAATTTTTTTTCTCAATAAAAAAAAAAAAGAAAAGAAAAAAAAAAACGAAGACTCTTCTTTGCACCAGACAGAAGTCATTAAAGGAAACTATAGCAGAGTTGGGGGACTCCTAACAATGGGAGCAGGAACTCTAACTAATGCTTTGCCTGGCTTTTAGAAATGGATTTCTCATACTGAATAGCCTTGCCAAGCCTTAATACAAGGGGAGGTGCTTAGTCTTACCACAACTTATATAATATGCCGTGTTTTGTTGGTACTCATGGGAGGCCTACACATCTTTAAACAGGAACAGGAGAGGCATAGTTGTGGAGGGGGGAGAAGAGAGGAGTAAGGGGAAACTTAGGTTGCAATGTAAAGTAAATAAATAAATCTAATTAAAAAATATGCAGAGTTGTGGGCCAAACAGTGGTGGCACGTGCCTTTAATTCCAGCACTAGCAAGGCAGGGATAGGTGGATGTCTGTGAGTTTGAAGCCAGTTTGGTCTACAGAGCAAGTTCTGGGACAGCCAGGGCTGTGACCCAGAGAAAGCCTGTCAAAAATGCAGAGTTGTGGAGCACAGTCACAATGGATATGCAAAACAGTCCCACACCCAAGGCTCATGTAACGTTGTAGAAGAAGGAATGGAAAGACTGCAAGAGCCAGAAAATCAGAAAGCTTTCTGTTAGATGGTGTCTCCCAGTAACATCAGAAACTGCATCAGCATGACTGCCAAAACATGTGCTGACCAAGGGCAACAGCCAGGCTAGAGTGGCCATGCGGAAAGAGCACAAGGCATCAATCCTACACAAGAACTACTGGCAACTAAGAACTGCTGTAACGGGGAGAAACCGTCTTTCCTAAGGAAGGTCACACCAATTGGTAACCCAATACCAAATAGTCAATCTTAAAAAAACAAAATGAAAGTAACATTATACAGACTGAACTGTTTGTGTTTATGTATTTAGGAATATATGAAAGGGAGAAAGGAAGGAGGGGAATGATACAAATACATTCAAATCTCAAACTATAACGTACATAATTTAAAGAAGTACCAACATATGATGAAGATTGCAGGGTGAAGGGTAGTTAAGGGTAGAGCCTCTGCCTTCCAATGATAAAGCTGATGACCATCTTTCTGTTTGATCCGTGGCTCAATAAAAGCCACTGCCACGGCCTTGAGTTGATCTTTGGTGTCTTGAGTTCAACATGACTTTTCACAGAGATTAGTGGAGCATGGAGCAGGGGTAAGTTACCCTGAGAGCTAGAAACTTCAGGAAGTTAATGATGTGTGTGCTGAATGAAGTCTAAGATTTTAGGATTACACAGCTGCTGCCAATCTGTAATAATCAGTGAAAATTCATCTCACCTAAATAAGAAGAACTCTCATGAATTTAGATCTCTAGTTTACAGTTAATTGTTATCTCTAAATGAATTTTTAAGTCTAACAAGCTCTAAAATATGTATCTATATTTTCCAGTATTTTCAAGATGGAGAAATTATTTGTATAAGCACAAACCCAAGCACAATATAAGATGGGATCCTTTTTGGACTGAATTATTATTTCACAGTAGTCAAATAAATTTCACTCACTGATTTTAATTTTTAATGCATTTTAAATATTTATTAGACTCACTGAACATAAAAGTTGCAACTGGGCTGAAAGTATGAATCAATGAATAAAGTGTTTGCTCTGCAGGGCCTGAGTTCAAATCCACAGACCCCACTAAAGCAGGATGCAGATGAAAACATCAGCAAGCCCACCGCCACAATAAGTTCTACTAAGGAGAAATGGGAGGCAGAAACAGAAAAACCCTGGGACAATTGCCAGCCAACGGCCCTGAATCAGGCAATGACCAATACAGAAAGAGATCCAGAAACAAAGGTTGGAAATAAAAAAATAAGAACTGAGATTGTGTTCTAACTTCTGCATGTGCCTATATTCAGATAGAGAAATGCATGCCTACATGCACAAATAGAGCTTTCATGAACATTGGAGGCCCAAATATGTGAGCCTATTTCACCTTGTCAGATGGTCAGAAGGTTGAAGGTTGCTCAAAGTGGCTGACAAGCATAGTTGTAGGTCCCAACTCAGAATGTGATTACTTAATTCTTTTGACCTTAAGATAGCCTATACAAGTAGGTCCATTTAGTTCTGACAGGTGGTCAAGATATGCAAATGTACTTCTGCTCCTTCTGTTGTAACTATGAGGTTACCTGAGGAGTGACACAAATAAATTTATATATTATAAGATAATTAGATTTTTCATGAAACTTATAAAATTTTTAAATGCTATAATAATGAACACTTGATTCATTTCTCATACCTTCAACCCCTCATTGCCACTCTTCTGTTTCCATTCCTTTTGAATCACCACCAAAGTAGCTCCTAAATTTAAGTACACTCAGTATCCATTCCTAGTGTAATTAAAAACAAAATCTGAGAATGAAACATGTATGATACTCACATTATGAATTGCAGCATCTCATGACTCACCAAGCCTAATGTTTCCAAAAATTGAAAGCATAAAATGGCAAATGCAGTTTCATTCCTTAATAGAATACTTTCATTAAATATTTGAAAATTTCATACAATAAAATTTGGGTAATTGTCTCCCTTCCACTTCTCTCAGACTTATCCAATGCCACTCCACCCCTCTATTATTTTTAATAACCTACTAAGTCCAATTTGTGCTACCCAAATACTCATGGAAAGTGAGGGTATCCCCTGGAGTATGATCAAGTCTAACTCTACCAATAACTACCAATAACTCCTTGTCTGTATGGGATAGGGAGCTTGGGAGCCCCTCACTGCTCATGATGGAATGTGAAGACATTTGGTCTTCTGCAAGTGAAGACAGCCACTGAGATCTTGAATGCAGCAGTCCTGACTAGAAGATGCTTTTGGGGTTCAGTCCTCTTCACCTCTGGCTCTTACTTTTTTTCTGTCCTCTTTCAAAAGCCTCTGAGCTATGGTGAGAGGGGATGCTGGGGGTATATACAGATTTTATATTTATTAGTGAGCACTCCACTGATACCATAGTGAGTCTTTCTTGCTGAACTTTTTTTTGACTGTCAGTACCCAAATAATGACATGAAGACTTATTAATTGTGAAATCTTTATCTCTAGTGTAGGCTTGTTCCCAAAAAGCTCTTATAACTTAAATTAACCTGTTTCTATTAATCTACAGTCTGCCATGTGGCTCATTACCTTTCCTCCATAATGTATATCGCTTCTCCCATGTGCCTAGATTCATCTTCCTGAGTTCATTTCTCATCTAACCTCTCCTGCCTACCTACTGGCTGTTCAGGTTTTCATAAAACAAATCACAATGCCACATCTTCACACAATGTACAAATATCCTAATATAACTTACACTCAATACTTCAACCAGTTATAAGTTTCTGCATTAAATTCTGTCCACTGCAAAAAGAAACTTCTCTGAAGAGGTTTATCTGAAGGTGGTACTTGCATGTATCAATAAAAAGATAAAAATTCAGAGGATTGCTTGGTGCTCTGTTTATTTAGCAAAATAATGGTAGAAAGTTCACACCCTTAGTTATATGAACTACATAAGCATGGTTCTCAGTCAAAATTGCAGTACCGTACCTATAATTTTTCCAGAGGAAGAAATTTAAATAAGATCAGAAAGCAGTTGGTGATCCCATAGCATCAATGCCTCCACTGTATTCACAGACATATCATGCCCCACTGGTCATTATTGTAGTTCAGATGCTTCCCTGCTGGGTAAGGCTGGTGATGACTTTCCTCTCCCAGTAGCCTAGATAGTGTTTCCAGGTATTATGAAAGCTATCCACGAAGAGGGAGACTCCTGATCAATACCAACTTGATTTCTCCATATCCCATGACCAATGTGTGCGGTCTTCAGCAATAGTATATTACCACCAAATTCTTTTCAGCAACTAAGAACAATGGCCCTGGCCTGAATTCTTTGAGAGTTTCCAGAGAAACTCTGACCGACATTTGAGGAGAGGTATCTTACATCTGACCTTGGGATTTTGATTAAATATCCTGTGGCTTCTAGGAGGAACATTATATCCTATGTAAGGGTAACTCCATTAAAATTTGTGTGTCTGTGTATGTGTGTCTGTAAGTTATATAAAGATGGGTCATGAAGGGAAAATATCAATAATTAGTATAAAGGGTATATTGAGAAGTTTGGGAGATTAGGGAAGAAGAGACGGTAGGAAGGGAATAATTAACACTGAGGATGTTTTTAAAAGGCAAATGTGATTTCTAAAATTATTCTGATATCTTGTATTTCAGTACTACCCATCAACAAGAATAAAATAAAGTATATTTTTTTATATTTGAGGAACACATATTAATTAAATAGAGCTTAAAATTCTGGCTCCTTGGAATCCCAATTCATATAAATCGGTGTTCTTAAAAGTTTAAAAACTTAAATGAAAAAATTGAAGATTGACAGGTTATTAAATGAACTTAAAAACTTTAAGAATATGTGTTAGGTATAACAATGATATCATTATAAAATCTCAAATATACAAAACAACCTTGTTATAATAGTGATTCAAATACAGATTTTTCATGTAGTAATAGCAGCGGCGGGCTGCGTCCCGGCACCCGGCCGCCC
>NW_004949100.1:16710776-16743445 GCF_000317375.1 Microtus ochrogaster | reverse complement strand
TCTGTCTGGCGTAGGAGAACCATGGCGACTCACTGACTCAGCTTCTTTCTCCCAGCATCCTGTTCTGTTTTCTCCGCCTACTTAAGGGCTGGCCTATGAAATGGGCCTAGGCAGTTTCTTTATTAATAAGAAATCACTCCCACATCATTTTCACACATATTATACAGCACATTGTATACTGTATAATATATGTACATTATATATATAATGTGTATGTGTGTGTATGTGTGTGTGTGTGTGTGTGTGTGTGTAGGTTCAGCCCAGGGGTCTGTGAATTCCCAAACCATGAATTCTTGGCCAGATTTACAGTAAGAGACATGTGTTTCCTCTAGTGGAGGAAATCTAATCGGCAAGCCTTAAATCTATTCAGAAAGCATACTGGTCATCTAATTTGTGCCACCGTTGTACCCATAGGCTTCTCTTACTACATGGGTTATTTAACATAGTTCACAGGTTCAGTTTGTGTGTGTTTTTTTAGAAACCTAATAAAATGTTAATAGATTTAATATGTCAGCAAAGATTTGTGTGAAAAATCCTAATATTAAAGTGTAGTGGAAAGTAAGAAAATACTAAAAATGAATAAGAAAAAACAAGG
Organism: Microtus ochrogaster; assembly: GCF_000317375.1. Classification (NCBI taxonomy): domain Eukaryota; kingdom Metazoa; phylum Chordata; class Mammalia; order Rodentia; family Cricetidae; genus Microtus; species Microtus ochrogaster. The sequence goes on along the minus strand of NW_004949100.1, from coordinate 16,742,850 downwards.
GGAAAAGGAAATAGAGAGGAACAAAACAGATGAGGCCTAAGTAGCAAGCAAACCTAAAAGACTTCCATAAGCACTGATGCTGAGTGCTGTCCTGTGCATGTGTATTCTTCAAACTCACAGGTACTAAGGTGGATTATTTATATTGTTTTATGCATATGAATATTTTTCTGTATATATATACATTTGTACCGTGTGAATGCCTGGTCATCTTGGAGGCCAGAAGAGTGTGGCAGATCCCCTGAAACTGAAGTCACAGATGGTAGTGAACTACCATATGGGTGCTTAAAATTGAACCTGGGTTCTCTGTAGGAGCAACAAGAGCTTTTAACCACTAAGCAATCTCTCAAGAAGCACTTTTGTTATTATTTATGTATCTTTATTTGCTCTTTGTTTTTCAGTGTTGTGAACTGAGCACATGGCTTCACAGATGCTAAAAATGCATCCCACCAATGAATCTATTATGCTAACTGTTTCTGTGTTTTTATTATTGAAACTAGATTCTTCTCTCATGCACTACATTTTGACCACAATTTCTTTCTTTTTTTAAATTTTTATTTATTTATTTATTAAAGATTTCTGTCTCTTCCCCGCCACCGCCTCCCATTTCCCTCCCCCTTCCCCAATCAAGTCCCCCTCCCTCGTCAACCCAAAGACCTACCAAGGTTCCCTGCCCTGTGGGAAGTCCAAGGACCACCCACCTCCATCCAGGTCTAGTAAGGTGAGCATCCAAACTGACTAGGCTCCCAAGCCAGACCCAAAAAGAGGAACATGGGATGTACTCACTCATATTTGGTTTCTAGCCATAAACAAAGGACATTGAGCCTATAATTAGTGGTCCTAGAGAAGCTAAATAAGGAGAACCCAGAGAAAAACATATAGGCATCCTCCTGAATATTAACCTTCATCAGGCGATGAAAGGAGACAGAGACAGAGACCCACATTGGAGCACCGGACAGAAATCTCAAGGTCCAAATCAGGAGCAGAAGGAGAGAGAGCACGAGCATGGAACTCAGGACCGCAAGGGGTGCACCCACACATTGACCACAATTTCTTATCCCTCCATTCCTCCGAACTATCCCTCATCTCCTTTCTTCCCTAAATTCACTCCTCCTCTGTTTCCTCTTCAGAAAAAAAGCATGCCTCCAAGATATGGGCAGTCAAACAGGATTTAAAAAGCCACAATATACCAAGGTAAAAGTCTACATATAAAGGCCAGACAAAGCAACCCAATAGGAGGAAAAGAGTTCCAAGATTAGGCAAAACAGTCAAAGATATGTCCACTGCTACTGTTAGGAGTCCTACCTCTTCTATGCAAGAAGATATATTGCAGGCTACGAAAAGAGAATCCTGAAAAATCAACCCAACCACAAATATTTTGGCCTACAATCTTCTCTGCCTACATGATGTCCTGGGTAAATGGTGGAGCAGAATCTATGAGAATGGCCAACCAATGTTAACTATGCCCTGTACTGTCTGGATGGCTAGTAACTAGAAACGTACTTTCGATTCAATAAAAAGTTAAGAATCATACCTCTCTTAAATAAAGTAAGATATTTTAAAATTTATTTTCAGAGTCATTATAAGAAAAGGCTGGAGAGATGGCTCAGTGGTTAAGAAAGAGCATTACCTGCTCTTCCAAAGGTCCTGAGTTTAATTCCCAGCAACCACATGGTGGCTCACAACCATCTGTCATGAGTTCTGGTACCCTCTTCTGGCCTATAGGCATACATGCAGACAGAATACTGTACCCATAATAAATAAATAAATCTTTAAAAAAAAAAAGAAAATTCAGCTGTCTCCTCAAGGTACTTCCTCTCATTACTTTGTCCTCCACTGAGCGAGGACAGTGCTGTGTAAGACAAAATAGACAAGTACTAACAAGTAGCAATGTCCAAGTGAACACTGAAATCAATACCAATGACAAGTCAGTTGCAATTTTCTGCAAAGGCTAATTGTGACTAAAAACTGGTAATGGGAAGTGAGAAGTCAATTTCATGATGCAAAATGCTGAACACACGTTGCTACTTTTATTACTGATTAAGAGTTTCTTTGTGAGAGAAAAAAGCCAGGGCAGCAGCTTCCACAGGACTCACCAGGCTATCTTAGGCTGAGCAGGAAATGACGTGGATGACAGAGCTAGACAGCATGTAGGCACACCTCTATATGCATGGGAAGGGTAAGAAATCACAGACAGAAGATAAAAGGGAAGACATAAAGGCAAACAGAAAGGACAGAAAGAAGGAAAGGGATAGAGATATAGGCGTGATAGAGAGGACACAGCATTAGTACCAGTTTTGTTTTGTTTGACTGTGGCCTCTCAATGATAATAAAACTGGAAGCGACCACTCTAAATACCAATTGAGGTCAAAGCAAAGTGCCTCAAACCTGCCAGTTCCTTAATGTAAAATTAATCAATTCAAAACAGAATTCAGTAGGTGTCTGAGTTCTGTGTTAAAAATGACATTGAAATGACAGAAATTTTAAAATAGTGTTGGGTATCTCATAAATTACTGCTAAAATTGTCCAAGAAGAAAATGATGATGGCTTGGATATGAGCTGTCTTTTTCAAGCCTTTGGTGGTGCTTCATTTGTCTTTGCCTTTTCGTAAGATGTGAGGCTGCAAAGAAAGCATGAATTCAGCATGTCCTCTCCCAAGTTTCATTAACTTAAGTTTTTTGTTTATTTTTTTCAGAATTGAAGTGAAATACAATACAGAGTTAAATAGTTTCAAATGTAACAATCAGAATTAAATGAAGAATTTCCATCCCTTTCTTATCTACCATCATATGACCTATGCTAAATTACAAAAGCGTCATTTAATTTTCAAGCATGACTTAATGTTGAGGTCATTACTAGTATAGAATATACATGCATTTGTAGCCGAAAACTTAGTATGAACAATGAAGGAAAGTTGATATATTCAGATTAATGAAGTCAAAGAAATGTCTGGCCAATCTCAGAAAATGAGTATTGTTCAATGGCTAAAGAATATAGGCTTTCTCTCTCTGTCTCCTTATGTTTCATTCTCTCTATACTATCTGAATCCAGGTGCAGAAACTATAGCAATTAATATCAACCTGAATGTGCTATTTGGTTTTTCAGCATTTCATAGGATTATGTTGACTTGGTAATTTGATTGCTATGCATATGTGAACTGTACTGATTACATTAAAACATGTAAAAGAAATGAGGTAATATTATCAGACAACACACAAAATGGTCCTCGATTTCCTCCTGCTTAGCACATCCTCCAGGAGAGAGAGATTGAGTGGTAAGGATCATGAAGGCTCTCCAAAGTTTGATCTGTTGGTGTGTATTTCCTATATGAAGACAGAAAACTTACTGCTACTTTCAACAAGGTTGTACATTTTAAAATTAAATTTGACTGAAAGTATCCAAAACTTATTTTAAAATTTGTTTAAAATGTCCTTTTAGGTAGATTTATAACTTCATTGGCTATTGGGATGAGACAATTTTAGAAAATAAGGGAATAGAGCTAGAGATGGCTCACGAAGGAAAATCAGGGAGGAAAGGGCAGGAACCTGTGTTACAGGATATTTAATCACAATGTGTGAAAACATGTTGTTGTTTTACCTTGCCTGCTAAGGCTCTTCCTGATTTATTTAATAAAGAACTGAAAGGGCAATATCTAAGCAGAAGAGGACAGGCAGGACATCTGGGCAGAGGTAGGAACTTTGAGAAGAATCTGAAGCTCATGGAATTTGCCAGCAAGTCATGGGAAATCTGATGTACAGGGAGGAGAAGATGTATAATAAGCTACGTGACAGAGCATTGAACAATATAAATGGGTTAATTTAAGTCATAAGAGCTAGTTAGGTGCAAGCCCAAACTAAGGCAAAGCTTAATTAATTAATAAGTCTCTGTGTCATTATTTGGGAACTGGCAATTCAAAGAAAGTTTGGTTACAAATCTGGAGGCAGGAATTGTTGCAGAAGCCATGATAGAATGCTGCTTACTAGCTTGCTCTTCAAGGCTTGTTCATTCTATTTTCTGATAGCAACCAGGAACACCAGCTCAAGGATGGCACTGACCACAATATGGTAGATTCTACTATATCAATCATTAATGAAGAAAATCCCCCACAGGCTTTCCCATGGGCCAATTAGATGGGGGTATTTTCTCAAGAATGGTTTCCTCTTTCCAAGTGACATAAAACTATTCAGCATATAGTTTCAAACTGTTATCCCATGACTACGGAAGAAACCAGGAAAAAAAACAGGAACAACCATATTCTATTTTTTTTTTTTGCTTTTGTGAGTCATGGTTTGTCTGTTGCTTTGGAGCCTGTCCCGGAACTAGCTCTTGTAGACCAGGCTGGTCTCGAACTCACAGAGACCCTCCTGCCTCTGCCTCATGAGTGCTGGGATTAAAGGCATGCACCACCACCGCCCAGCTGTATTCTAAATTTTTATTGGAGTTTCATATATATTGTACATTGCTATTATCACTTCCAAATGCTCTTGCCCATTCCTCATCCCCACGTCTTGTTGTTTCTGGCAAACAATACCACTTCTAATTTCTTGTATTTTTCATAATAGATAATGATGCCCATATTTCTTTCTGCCACCACTCTCTTTTGTGTCTCCTCCTCCATCTCCGCACTTTTTCTTTCATAATTCTCGGTCCCTTCATTTATCAGTCCTTCTGTCTGCAAGTTAGAAAATGAACAGTATGCTACAGTTTTGAATTTTAGAGCAAGATTTCTAAAACTAAAAGCTGGGGTTTGACTTGGTCTTCACGATCAGGTAGAATGGAGGCTTGTGATATTGACTCAAAAGCTGGGAAGCACATGGAACTACTTAGGCGTGTTGGCCCAGCAGTTCGGGAACTCATCGTCTCTATCTTCTTGCCATAGGCACACTAGGCATAGGGATCCATGTTACCTAACCCAACTTGCACAGGTTCTGGTGGGCGATCTGAATTCCAGTCAAGCACTTTACCCACTGAGCCATTTTCTTAGCTCCACAGCTATATTTTAAGAAATTATTTTATCATATGATCTCTGCAGTTTTGATGAGGGGAAGTTCCTTTAATTCACTCCTAACCAGAGTCATGTGACAAGCATTTCCAAAGTGAGCAAACACAGTGGTCAGGTCACTCGCAGGGAGTTTCAGCCTTTAGAAGAGATGCCTTTCAGTCTATTCTCAAGTGAAGCTTATCACCTGTCATCTGAGATGACTTTTTCTTGAATAATTCACACATCCATCTTGCTGGGGTCATAAATTACAATCTCCCTTTTTCTGAAACATGACAGGCAATTAGCTATCATGTAACATAGGAACAGTCAACTTACTCCCCAGAGATTTTTTTTTAGACTAATCCTCTCAATTAGCTCATAATGAAATTGAGAAAGATTTTTTTCTCTTCTGTAACAGAATTCACAGAAATCAGACTTGTTTGGCACTGAGCACCCATTCTCTTGCTTTAGCAACCCATTATAGTTTTCTTTTTTGTGCCAAATGAGGGTCCACTGGTCAAACATGACTGGAACATTGCTAATATGAATCAGGGTGCATACATACATATATGCATACATACTTATATACATATATGCATACACACTTATATATCATGATTTATATTAAAGAAAAACCTATGTAAAAGAGTTTATAATGATTATTGAGATAAAACTTTATGCCTCAAATAAAACAATGAAAATTAGCCATTCTTCTTTTTATTATGATGACAATTGGAGCTCATAAATGCCACCTGTTTGTTACTCAGTGTTGCACTGCAGACTCAGTAACACTGTGGGTAGAAGAGTTTGATTCTCTTCCTTCAGGTTTCCATTCTTTGAGGTGGTTCTTTAAATAGGAAACTGCTTACCCTGCCGCCACCTACTTTACATTAGATAAAACTCACTGAAAGCAACTTTCTTTCCCCCCTACTTTTGATATATTATTCAACTGAAAGCTGAATTATTTTATAATAATTAACGCTTTACTCATGTCTAACAGATCTTTATCCTGTGTCATACATCGCTGTCATCACCCTTTGACAAAAGCTGTTTCACTGGGTACTGTACTATTTATCTGGTTAGCGTATAGCACTGGGTGGTCAGACCATGTTATGTTGAGCTAGTATATGGTGGGGAAATGGGAGAGAGAGAGAGAGAGAGAGAGAGAGAGAGAGAGAGAGAGAGAGAGAGAGGGAGAAAGCTTGGAAGGTTCGTGTGCTGGGGATAGACGCAGGAGGCAGATATGAAGAGCTGAGAGCAGTGAGGAGAAACTGACTGACATTTGTGACTTGCCTGCCACCAAGGGCCATGGACCATACAGAGCTGAGTGTCTTATGCTGCCACCTGGGCCATGTGTCATCCAGGCTTGGGTTGCTGCCAATGGCAATGTCTGGGCCTGTGGTCCTGATTCAGCTGTGGTATTCTGTGTTGATGTCAGTGCCTTCTGTTTCGCTGAGGGTCATATAGATGTCTGCAGTATGGGCCGACACCTGAGATCATGTTGGTGTTTGAGTCATGCTGCCATTGGGCCCATACAGATCTGGGTGGCCTATGCAGTCACATAGGGCCATGGCGATGTCCAAATTTGAACTGTAGCCAAGGGCCATGTCTTGGTCCATGATCCTACCACAGCCAAGGTCTGTGTTGATGTTCATAGCTCCTGTTACCATCAAAGGCTGAGGAGATGACAGGGATCTGGGCTGCCTTCTGGGGACATGTTGGTGTTCAAGTGCTATGCTGCCACTGGGACCAGTTCAATCTGGGTGACATGAGATGCCAACTAGGGTCATGATGGCATCTGGGCTCAGGCTGCTACGAGGGAACATGTCTGGGTCCATGGTCCTACTGCGCCCTGAGTCTGTGTTGATATCCATGGCCCATATTGTCACCAAAGGCCACACAGTTGCACAATATCTGGAACACCACTTGGCCATATTGGTGTCCTATGGCTATACTGCTACTGGGGCCATACAGACCTAAGTGACATGCACTGCCACCTGGCACCATGTGTCATATAGGCATGGAATACTGTCAAATGGTTATGTGTGGGTCCATTTCCCTGTTGCAGCCACAGTCTGTGTTGATGTAGATGGCTTCTCTTATCACCGAGGACAGTGGAGATAGGGTTTTGGAGTTGGTCCTGCCCGTCACTGACTGCAACACTGAGGAAAACTGACTCTGTACCTCTCCTGGGCAACACAGTAGAACTGACCCCATTGCCAGGGCTGCAGGTGAGTTGATCAAAAGATGTAAGATTGGAAAAGTTATCCCCACTATCTGTCTGTAGAATGGTGATATAAGGAAGGAAGAGATGCCCTCCTCACTCCTCACCCCTCATCACCTACAGCTGGCAGGAAAGCTGGTGTCTGGACCACAAGAGTGGAAGAATTGACCTTGCTCCTCACTGGCTGCAGCGCTTGGGAAAGAGGACCATTGTAGCACAAAGGATCTGACCTTGTGGATGGGCCACAGGTGATCAGACCCCACCAATGTGCATGGGAGATCTGGCCCCACCTCTCATGTGCCATATGGTGGGGTGGGTGAGGGAGAAACACCCTCCACCATTCCCTACCCCAAACCACTTCTTACAGATGGGAAAGCTGCTCCCAAGACCAATAGTGTAGGAGAGTCTGCCCTGCCCCTCACTGACAACAGCCTCAGGAGACTGTTCCCTGCACCTCACTTGGGCAGTATACTAGAACTGGAGCTGTGACGGGTGAGGGTGAGCTGTCCCTGAGAGCATGACAGCAGGAGAGCTGACCTCATCCTCTGCAGTGTAGTTGAACAAGTGAAGGAAATATGCACCCCTGCCCCTTGCTATTTGTGGCAGGTGGGAGAGTTGGCCTGGTGAGGTGTCGAAAGCCAGAAAGCTGGCCCTACTCCTTGCTGTCTGCTACAGTGGATGAACTAGCCAGGGCAGTGTTGAAGAGTTCACCCTGGTGGTGACAATGAGGGAACACTGGCAGACTGAACAACCCAGGTTCAGAACCAGAGTTATGAGTCATCCCACCACGTTCACCTCATATATGAACGGCTGGAGCATGTGAAGGGGCCGGACTAGCACATCCAAAGCTGTAGGATCTCCTTGAAAAAAACGATAACAGGATATCCAAGAGGAGTCTTAATAAGGGCCCAATATTGAGAGTGTAGCTGAAGTCAGGGGCCTCAAACTTGACCAAAGATTCCCATAAATAAACACTTACAAGTAAAGATGTGTGGACTAAAAAGTAGGCTAATGCTCAGTGTCACACTGCAGCTTCCACACTGAGACTTTTTCTTTTGTACGATTGTTTGTTTTGATTCTTTTTATTTTTTTGTCTCTCTTTTAAAATAGTTTTGGTTGCGGGAGGTTGCAGGGGTAGAGAGTGGTAGTGTCTTTAACGGTCTCCCTGAGTGTGGGAATGAGTGGGTCTCTGTTTCTTCCATCTTCCCTTGGGCTCTTTTGCTTCTGTTTGTTTGTCTTGTCCACTCTGATGTGATAGTTTTGCTTTATCTTATTGTACTTTATTTTGATATATTTTATTATTATCTTTTAAAAGTCTGTTTGTTTTCTAATAAAAGACAGAAATTAGGTGGATCCAGATAGAAAGAATGGTGGAGAAGAACTGAAAAAAGTAGATAGAGGGGAGGTCATGATCAGGATATGTTATGGAAAGGGAGCCACCTTAGGGTTGGCAAGAGACTTGAACCTAGAGTGGCTCCCAGGTGTCCAGGGCAATGTCCCCAGTTAGTTCCTTGGGCAGCTGAGGATAGGGAACCTGAAATGGCCCTATCCTATAGCCATATTGATGAATATCTTGCATATCACCATAGAACCTCCATCTGGTGATGGATGGAGATAGAGACAGAGACCCACACTGGAGCACCGGACTGAGCTCCCAAGGTCCCAATGAAGAGCAGAAGGAGGGAGAACATGAGCAAGGAAGTCACGACCACGAGGGTGCACCCAACCACTGAGACAGTGGGGCTGATCTATTTCTTTTTTTTTGTTTGTTTGTTTGTTTGTTTTTTTGTTTTTCGAGACAGGGTTTCTTTGTGGTTTTGGAGCCTGTCCTGAAACTAGCTCTTATAGACCAGGCTGGTCTCGAACTCACAGAGATCCGCCTGCCTCTGCCTCCCGAGTGCTGGGATTAAAGGTGTGCGCCACCACCGTCTGGCAGGGCTGATCTATTGGGAGCTCACCAAGGCCAGCTGGACTGTGACTGAAAAAGCATGGGATAAAATCGGACTCTCTGAACATGGTAGACAATGAGGACTGATGAGAAGCCAAGGACAATGGCACAGGTGAACATGCTTTAATGTAATGATCATAACTATGGTGAAATTCAACAGAAACTTAAGGTAATTGAAATTTTCAAAGATTTGAATAATTGTGTTTCCAAAGATGATGTGCAAATATTCATATGAAATGGTATCCACATGGCAATGCACTAGGGATGCAGACAGACATAGCAAAGCCACGATGAGGCACTTCTTATGCACGCTAACAGAAATTGCTACCATCCATTTTTTTTTAAGAATGAAGGAAGAGAGTTTAATAAAAAGAAAAAATGGAGGGGAAAAAGTGAGGAACCATCTCTGGAAAACATGTGAATGAACTGAAATTATTAAGCTCTACTAGTGGGAATGGAAAATTGTTACTCCAACTGTAGACAATAGGATAATGGTTATTGAAATATAATTGCCATATTCTATAGCAATTCTATTTGCTACAATACACACACACACACACACACACACACACACACACACACACATGCAAAATCCAAGTCAGGAAGAGATATTTGCTTACTTGTGTTCATTGTAGCATTTGTCACAATAGTCAATAGGTAGAAGTAAAAGTTGGTGTCTATAAATAGAGACATAAAATAAACAAAGTGTGGTATGTATTTACAATGGGGCATTGTTTATCTCTAATGATACAGGAGACTCTTATACGTGCTACAGTGAGGAACCTTATTAAAGAAATTTTTAATAAATGAAATGAAACCGTTAAAAAGAACACATGCCAGGAATACACTCATGTGGTCTTAAGAACATTCATATTCAAATACATGGAGTAGAATAGTGACAGCCTGGTTGGGGGTGAGCTATAGAACTAGGCACTTGCATCTAAACAGTTTACAGAGTTACAGCACGGAGAGATAAAAATATTGTGGAGATTATTGTTGGCAGTGACTGCACGACCATGAGGATGTGTTTAATATGACTGAATTATAAACAAAATAATTAAAATAGTAACTTGTATATTTTTATGGTTTATCATGATTACAATTTTAAAGTTAAAGTATTAATTGCTGTATGTGTTATTTCTATGAAGAATTCATGACATCAAAGAACCACACATGCAATTTTAAAAATACAACATGTATCAAAAGAGTATTTTAACAGCATTTTAAAAATACCTTGGGATTATGACTATCATGCCAAGCCAGAGTCACATGGTGTGAAGGAGGTAGCATACTCTAATGCTAAATTGGAAATCTTTTCAGTTGCTCTGCAAAGGCTAAACTCATTGTGAAGCTGATTAGATGCCTTCTGGCAACTATTATTATTTTATCTTATGATCATGAGTATTTGTTTTCAGGTATCTTTGTGCATAATATGCATGACTGATGCCTTGAAACCCAGAAGAAGTTGTCTGGACCCTAGAACTAAAATGACAGAGCTGTGAGCCCTACGTGAGTGTTTAGAATCAAATTCAAGTTTTCTGGAAGAGAAGCCCAGTCTTAACCTCTGAGCTATTTCTCCGGGGCCCAATTAAACAAATGTATAAACAAATTGAAAACCTCCAGAGACTACTGAATCTTACCGCAGTAACCCCACTGTCAAGTTATGCAAGCCTAGCACAGAAAACATTTCTCAGACATCAAGAGAAATAATAAAGCTGCTGCCAAAACATCCTACCTGCAGCTGCAGGAGCCAGCGAGAAATAGCATGATGCCAAGTGTTCTGGTGAAAGTATGTCAACCAAGAATGATGTGTCACAGAAAGTGAGAGCAATATAAAGACCTGATCAGAAAATAGAAGTTAAGGCATCTTTGATTGAAGACAAACTTATTAGGAAACATAGGAGGAAGTGACCCATGGTGGGAGTCAAATAATCATAAATGAAAACTGCACGTGTAGAAAAATCTAATTGTACATTGACTGTAGAAAGAGTAAAACAACTTTAGTAGGTTTAAAGGTGCTCAAATCTGCATAAAAAGTGGGAGCAGATAATGAGACAAATGCTTGCAGATTTAGGATTATTTGAAAGAGGTGAAGATAAGCATCTTTAGCTGACCTTTACACTAGCGTTTACTTACTCAGTTTCATAAAGAGGAGATAATTAGCTAGGAAGAGAAAAAAATGCATGAGAATTTAAAAGCAATTCAATTTAACAAAAAAAAAGTTAAATCAGGCGAGACTGCTAAATTTAAAACGAAGACTGGAAGATTGTGCACAGAACTCTTTGTATGAGACACAACTTGGTGAAAGGCAACAGGAAGTTAAAGAGGATGGGAAAGTTTACACTACACAGCCACCATTCAGAAAGTAAAATAATAAATGGTTTCAGTAATGTCAAACAAAGGCATCCTTAAGAAAGGAGGAAATCGACAAAAAAACAAATCTTTACTAAAAATAAATGTTTTAGTTTTCTGGGCAAAGATTTTAATTTCTCTTTCCAGGCAGAGGCTCGAAAGAGAGAACTAGTCCCAGACCAAGTAAAGCAATTTACATATCCTGTATTGTTAGGAATGAATATGAAAAAAATCAGTTTGGTAAGTAGTTGAGCATTGACTATGATGGATCTACACAATCTATTGCTATTTCTAGGTGAATCCTCATAGAAATGTTTATTTTACACATGTACTAATGTAATTGTATATACATCTCCTTACATTCTTTTTATGTACAATGCATGCATATACTGTGATAGAAAGAAAATGTAATAACATGTGAGATAAAAACAAATACATTGCTGTTCCCTGAGCATGGGAGAAAGAAATAGCTACATATTTTTAAAAAGGAAGGCAAGAAACAAAACATGCAAGCCACACCTAGTATCAGTGATGAAACAAAATTAGTCCTTAGTATAATCTTCAGACTTTGGAGTGAGCTAGGGGACAAAGTTGGGCAATAAATGGTACACAATTTATCATGCTCACTGTATATACTGCTCAGTGTTTTCATTCCAAAAAACTCTGTCTAGCTATGTATCTTTATGTATGTGCTTCCCTACAAGGTTGCCGTTAGTCACTCTTTCTTGCTGTAATGAAACACCATGACCAAATAAAACACGTGGAAGAGAAAGGTTGTATTGGCTTATTATTTCAGAGGTAGAGTCCATAAAAGTGGAAGTATCATTGCATCAGGAAGCCAGTGCACAAAGCAGAAAATTTGTATCTTCAACGTGCACATAGTAAAGGAGAGAAGCAGAAGGTAAGCAAGCCTTTACTTCTCAAAGGTTGCCCCTATTTGTTGTAACTTCTTCCTGGAAGACTGTCCCATCTCCCCAAACTGCACCACCAACCAGAGAAATGTGTGCAAATGCCAGAACTGTGAAGGCACTCCTCATTCCAATCACAACAATGCCATTCTACCATTTTTACAGAAAAATAAAAATGTGTTATTTTTTAAAATAAACTTACCAATTCTATCCCCAAGAATGTGTATTTCAGTATTAACTGGTATCGCTTCTGAACACAGAATGTCTGAGGTCAAATCCCTACTCTACATATACTGCGATTTGAGATGGTAATTAATACGTCTACCTTCCCATTTTTTTGTCTGTAAAATGGAAAATGCAAGAAGATCACAATTCCAAGGCCATGACTTTTGATAGATGTGCTAAGGTAAAATACTCCAGAGTCATAAAGCTAGGCGCTTGGTCAATATTATATTATGACAAAATATATCTCAGTTTGAGATTCAATAATTAGGCCTACTTTAGTCTCATGAGATTTTTAGTCTTGAAATATATTCATGACCTTTTTGCAGCAGTGAGTTTATCTAGTAGTCATTATGTAAATTTGCTAATTATTATATCTTTAAAAATAAAAATATAATTGATGGCAGCTTGCTATTTTGTTATTTGCAATGGTATCAAAGTGTATTTGAATAATTATACATGTTTTAAAGTTCAATTTCTGGTTCAGAAATCCCACACACATAAATAAAATTCAAAATAAGGGAAGCCAATTTAGTTTAGTTCACTACTTTTGGAGTAGATGGGTGTTCCTCGGGGAGATCTGAAGGAAGCCTGTTGGTAACTGACTGGACACAGTCTGGCAGGTAAGATTGCTTATCCTGGGGTTATGGGCATCTCTGAATGCTTAGGTACACTTGATACTCTTCTAGAGGGCCCATGTTTGGATTTCAGCACCCATTTCTAATATGAAGATGAAGGGGATATTATGAGAAAAGAAAGAAGACTGGAGGAAGGATGGGGCTACAATAGGGTGAGGGGTCAGGGGTGAATGGGGTCAAAGTACATAATAGAGTTAAGTGAAACTTTTATTATGAAACCTATTATTTTCTACATTAATAGCTACCAGAAAATAGCCTGGAAACTGATACTGCCTTTTTTCCCCCTAGTAAAAATATAATGAAAAATCAACTCTGTTAGAGAACTAACTGCGTTAGCAGTAAAATTATAAGGGTAATGGAGCAGGTAACCAACCATTTTGGATCCTAGGAACTGTGCTGCCGATGTTATTGGAACTGACCATTCAAGCTATTTTGAGTTGAGCATGTTGTACATTCTTTCAGGAGAAGTCCAGCAACTTATAAGAGAAGCAAACACAGCAGGAAAATACCAGTGAGCAGAAAGAAAATAAACCCATGTACACTGGGAGTAAAACTGAAATCAAAAGTGGTGTAAAAAAGTCTCTACAGTACTGGCTAGATCCAAGACCCCTTAGCCGAGACTCAACGTCAGTGACAGGAGCACTGGAATTGCAAAGCAGGAATGAAAGCATGAGAACAATAAAAACAAGTTTAGTCTGATCAGCATTTTGCTAGGATCAGTCCTGGCTTTGTGCCCAAGGCTTTTTGGAAAGATATGAAGTATTAAAAATTACTAATTATAAGCACACTTTAAACCATTCCATAAGGCCTTTGTGATTATACAAAATGCAGACAAACTTTCTAATTGCTGATATGGGATCCTGTGGTGTTTAATATTGTATTAAACCATGGTACCAGCACTTTAGTTACTTATGCAAAAATCACATCTGCAATTGATAGAAATATTTATCAGTGTGTTCACTAAAATGAAAATGCACCGAAGCGAGTAATAACATTTAAAACAAATAGGAAAGCCCAAATGGAAATGAAGCATTTGAATAATTTCACAGTGTGTAGCCTGGAATAAATGATATCAAAACCCACTTCTGTTTCAAATCAATAACACTGAAATGTGACAGAATCTTGATGATACTCTATAGAAAAAAAATTAATCCATAAAGATATACTTGTAAAACATTTTCAGACAATAGGATATTTACCCTTCCTCTTCTTCTGTATAAGCTGATTGGCTCCTGGAAATGATCAGTTCATGTCTTTCATGGTTATTATCAAATATCTTTCATTTATTCTAGAATAAAAGCCTACTGATTCATATTTTCTTTAAGAACATAGGAAGTTATTTTAAATTCATATCATTTTGGGTTTCCTGTTGAAGATAATACCTGAGAGTCAGGGAGTCAGATGCATGTGTGAATGTTCTGCAGATTTCTCTGGTTTGTTAACTTTAAAGTGTTCAGTCGTGTAAAACTCTTTGTCTCTGCTGTGCCAGCTAAAGTGTTTTTTTAACAACTCCAGGTCCATAATTTCTAATGTCCTGATGAATTTAATGTCAGCTGTCACTGAATCCATCCTCATTCACCCAAGAATTTTCATTTCAGCCAAGATTTTTAAGAATCCTGGGTAACAGTAAGAGAAGAGACCTAGGTTCTATTCTTATAGTAAACAAAGATTCCAATTTGTGTAAGCATTTTATGTGACAGTATACCGGCTTTCACGAACTCATTTAAAATCAATTTTACATTTATTTTAATTATTTCATATACATGAGAAAGCAAGAGAAAACATGCTCAATGTTATTAATCATGATATATGTGTAGAGATCAGAGGAAATTATCTGGAGTCTGTTCGCTTCTTAAATTTATGTACCAAATGATTAAACTTAGGTTATTTGACTTGGCAGTAAGTGCCATTAACCGCAGAGTTTTCTTGCTGACCAAAGTCTTTAGTGGTTTTGTTTTTGTTTTGTTTTGTTTTCCTTATACATGGTAACCTGATTTTAGAACTTCTTAATCTATCAAGGAAATCATTACACTGCAGTCTGACATTCAGTGTGATCATTGAGCCAACCTGGTCTACTTAGCCCTCTGAAACTCAGTTTCCGGAAGGCAGCCCCGTGGCTACCTATACTGGAGCAACACTTAATAACAATTGTTGACTGGTGAAATAACTAAACAGCAGAAGTCAGGCCACCATGGGTAGACAGGAAGTAGCTTTCACCTAGCCCTACAGAGACATATGTATTTTGTTGTCCATTCCAGGGCTATGAATCTTATCTCCATAGAATTTTATCTTATGTCCCACCAGAGCAGCCTTCTGATCACAATATTACTTGTTCATGGTGTCAAAGACTCATAAATACCAGAACTTTTGATCAACAGATCCACTTGGTATTTGTGGGGCATGTTCTTCTCGTTTGTCAGCTGAAACTCTTGAGACATGCTAACATGTGCTGTCTTCTCTTAGTGAAATAGCTATATGCTTGTGGTTATGATTACGGGGACAATATCTCCTGGAAAGAATCCTGTATTTTCAAGATAAAAAGCAAAACCAAACGCTTTAGAGGATCTAGTGGTGGGGTCAAGGATCGGGACTGCGTTTTCAGTCTCTTAAAACCATCTTAGCAAACATTATTGAGCAGGTGTTCTACACATGGAAATGTACTGTCAAGTTAGTCTGGGAACCATTAATTAGAGGCAAGGGCTTTGGTAGCTGTGCCTTCGTATGGAGGAACAACATTTCCCATGCCTTTCTCCCAACTACTGTCAATTTATTCCTAATCTTGAATGCTACTTGTTAGGAAGAACTAATACACCAGGAATTCATTTTCATGTGAGATTTTTTTTCTCTCTCTTTTTTTAAAAATATTTATTTATTTATTATGTATACAATATTCTGTCTGTGTGTATGCTGCAGGCCAGAAGAGGGCACCAGATCCCATTACAGATGATTGTGAGCCACCATGTGGTTGCTGGGAATTGAACTCAGGACCTTTGGAAGAGCAGGCAATGCTCTTAACCACTGAGCCATCTCTCCAGCCCCTAGATTTTTTTCTCTTTATCTCCTCTACTTTGATATATAAATTTTGTTGTCTGCAGTCTATCTCAATGACCCTATTTTAACTTCAATGAGACTCTCTCTTAAAAAGGTCACATTCTTAGGTTATGATGATTAGCCCTCCAATATACCTCTAATTATGAGTACAAGTCCACCCATCACAGTGGGTTTTTTTTTCCAATTTTAGGCCATGAAACTCTTGAGTTCAGTGTATAGGTCAAGGTGTCCTAATGATGGTGAGAAGAAATTGTAGTCACAGCACTTTGTATGTAGAAAATAACTTAGAACTTAAATAGACAAGGACTATGTTTATGTTCACAGAAGTCCTAAGAAAGCAGACATCATGTGATTTAGTAAGTAAATTCTCATATCTACATATGAAACCTACTTCTCTTCTCTTACTGTTATCCAGGATTTATTTTGCCCCTCCATTTTACAGGCTACACAGTGATTTTATCCAGCTCTGAGTCCCCTCCAGCATCCAGTATCTAAAATTATGACACTACCCAGAAAGTAGAAGCTTCATCTGGCACAACTAAGACAATAGGCAGAGACTGATTATTTATTTTTGGTCACCCCGACCATAAACAATCATACAAAAACTATATAAATTACAACACTGCTTGACCAATCACCTAGGTGTATTGCTAGCTAGCACTTATATCTTAAATTAACCCATTTCTGTTATTTTATATTTTACCATGAGGCTCAAGTTTTACTGGCAAGGTTCCAGTGGGCAGCCATCTCTCTCCTTCAGTGGCTACATGATATCTTCTTGACTCCACCTTCTTTTCTCCTCTATCTCTGTTTGAAATTCCTGCCTTGCTCTATTCGGAATTGTCATAAGCCCAAAGCAGCTTCTTTCTTAACCATGGTAATAAAACAGTCACAGCATACAGAGGGGAATTCCATATCATGAGACCCCACCAATTTTCCTCCAAGTGAGAAGAAGAGAAACCCAATGACTATGTTGTCTATCCAAGCAAGAACTTTTAAAAAATCTTTAAAATCTTAAAAGGTTTCAAGATTTGGTAATTCCTTTAAATGGGACAAAATGACACAGAGTCTGTGGAATACTACATGAATTCTCTTTAAAAATTTTTAAATGATTTTTTATTTACTAACATCTGATCATATTCTAAGGAGCTAACACATCGATAATATGACTGAACTGTGGTCCTTCAGTATTTGTATTGTGAAGAACTAAGCACCAGTATCTTGGACATTCAGTTTTGACAGTTACAATCCTGATAAAAATCATGTCATTGTGATGAGTGCTAGTCCAAAATGACAGGTATCGTTTCAGAAAGAGGAAACTTGGAGGCTGGGGATTCAAAGAGATGATCAGAGGAAGAAGCAAATGGAGGGCAGAGCCCATCTCAAGGTAAGGAGAGAGGCATTGGCTGAACCAGTCTCACAATATCTTCCTGTTGGATTTCCAGTCTCCACAACAGTGGGCCATGCTTTCACATCATTTATAACTCTCCCAGTCTGTTGCTCGTCATTGTTGCAATCCCCATCCTGGAAACATTCATCAGTGAAGCAATCCACTCACAGTGTCTGCTAATCTACCAGTTTGGGGGGAATAAATCACTCACTTATCTTTGACACTTTATTAAAATCCTAAGCTAAAGAGGAAAGAAAAGAAATCTTCATTTGATGTGGGATTCCCCTCTGTAAGCTATAAATATGTTTTGTTATCATTTGTTAATAAAGAAGCTTTTTTGTCCTACGGCAGGACCCAATAGAGCTAGGTGGGAAAACTAAACTGAATGCAGTGAGGAAGAAGATGGAGTCAGGCCGACACCTTGTAGCTGTCAAAGCAGAAAGATGCCAGAGCCTTACTAGTATGCCACAGCCTTGTGGTGATGCACAGATTAATAGAAATGAGTTAATTGAAGATGTAAAAACTAGCTAGGAATATGCCTAAGCTATTGGCCAAACAGTGTGGTAACCAATATAGTTTCTATGTGATGATTCGGGTCTGGATGGCCAGGAAATGAAGAAGCAGTCTCATTTACAAATGATGCTCAACATGGGGAATGGATCCACTTAAGACCTAAATAGCTTAAAAACAGAAAAAAAGAAAAAAAAAAGAGGGCTTCTAGTTTCACAAACATGTGAGTCAAGCATAGCTTCTTGGTAGCAACATATGTTCAGATAGGCTCTGTTTGCTGGCGGCAAGCAGAGGCATGGCTCCACTGTAATTCCCATGAGATAAGGTCTGTTTCTGAACATAGGCTGATAAACAGTAAATCCCAGCAATAGATGCTCCTGACATAGATGTTGGAGATTTAAACTCATGTTCTAATGCTTAAGTGACAAGCACTCTTACTAAGCCGTTTCTCCAGCCACCACAGCTATTTTTAATAGTACCATAAAGTACATATCAGATAATAAAGATAAAAATTTAATCTTGAGACATCTGGAATCAGAAAGTAATAAAGTTCTCTACTAATTATTATGATCTATAAAGAAAAACATGAGTAGAGCATATACTAATGCAAGAGTCTTTCAGACACAAAGAACAAAAGATAATTAAGAATATGTCTGTCATGTATCAGATATGGACTGATAAGAAAAATCAATATAATTTAATATAAGCAAGGCAGAGAGAAGCCCTTGTTATAAGGAAATATAGGAAAAAACAAAGCTTAATTCAACTAAGAGATTAAAAAATTTTCTGGAAGATATAAGACATGAAATGAATTTTGAAGCACCTGAGATTTTGAAGATCTGTTAACAATTATGTAGAAATAAAAAGAGTTATAATAAACACAAATAGCAAGAGTGCTGTTAAAAAGAAAAAATAAGATACTTATAATGAAATATGAATCTCGGCCATATAGCTTGAGGAAAAATATGAAAAGTAGTTGGGCAGCATTGATTTGAAAATAGATTTCTTGGCATATTTTATCATATAGAAATGATACTGACTTTTATTTTATGTATGTTATGGATGATGCAGACAGTATCAAATGTTGTTTAGGATATTTGAGAATATTTAATGCTGTATTGTCTTAGAGGAAGGAACTAAGGTTACAAAACTACAAGCAGAAGACATGGGCATCAGTGAGCTCTGAGTAAATGTAGGATTCAGGTTAGCCTTGACTGCATAGATGCCAAGGTAAGGAAGGTGTTTTTGGTTTGGGATGTTGACAACTGATCCATTTAAAATCAACTGGAACACTTAGGACAAAATAAAATCAAACTGTGTTCTTTAAAAAAAAAGTTGATTAGAATGTCGTCATGAAAACTACAGCACTATATGTAGAGACTGCAGACAAACCTAGGAACCTACACACCTACAACATGTTCACTTTAGTGCTTAGAACAGTCTTGTGTGATAGGAAGAAGTAGCAATAATCATCAGTTATTCTTTGCTACCTGTGGAAATAGGGCAGGTGCATGGTTAGCAACATATAATGACAAAAATGATACAGCAGTAACCATGAAAAGGCACAGAAGTATTCACACTTGAGAGAAAATTTAATAGAAACTACTTTTAGAAAAGTATTTGTGTGCAGTAGAATTCACAAAATAGAAGCTACCTAGTGTGCAGTTTGATTTCATTTCTATATCTTCATAGTGAGACAACCTATAACAATGTTATGTTATAATTTTCCCCAAAAGGTATTCCAGTTCTTCATAATAATTTATCTATTGGTCAAAATTCTTGCCAGACTATTATTTATCTATTTACTTATGTAATGAAAAAAACCTATACAGCGTTTAGAATAAAGTAAAAATATACAGAACACAAACACATACTTGAGTCATTGCGCAACTTATAATTTAGACAGAAATTATAGACAAAATAATAATGACTCTCAAGATATAAGTCTAAATTTCAATTACTATCAAGCAGTCATTAAATTCTAAGATACGTTAAGGAGAATGGGTGTCAGTGGGAAGATATATAAAATATTGGGAAAAATGCCATCTTTCCCTCAAATAATGAAATAGGGCCCACATAGCACAGGGGAACTTTCCATGAAGTTTCATTCTAGCTGTTCATAACTCAGTTTTATTGGTATTGATTTATTCTAATCTGAGACAAAAGATAGAATATATTCTCTATTCCGGTAAACTCAGATTATGTATTCATTAGTTGAGAGCACATACTTTTCTTCCAGAGGACCAGGTTTCAGTTCCCAGCACCCATATCAAGTGGCTCACAAACATCTCTAATTCCAGTTTCAGATAATTTAAGATTTATGGCCTATGTAGATGCAAGCAAGAACAACCTCCCCACCCCCACACATAATTAAAATACTATAATTTCACAGTTTAATTATAAGGTAAATGAAAATGTAAGTTAGAGATTTTACTGCATACACACTTAAAAACTTTCATTAACAGAAAAGGTAATGGCAGAGTGTCCCATCCAGCAGGATATGAATAGAATCGAATTCGCCCTGGAAGGAAGGAACGGAGGAGCAAGAAACACGAGAAATGACAGCAAGTCTGGCTTTCCGATCAAGCTGCAAATTTTATTACTTTATTTTTTCTCAGGAGCATTTTATTCGCTATTTTTTTTTTTTTTATATAACAAAAGGGCAGGGAGAGGGAGGGCAGGATTCTGGAAAGTCAGTCAGCTGGGATTCAGGTCTGGAAGCATCTCTGGATGAGAGAAAGAGATGTTAACTAACAAAGGAAATGCTAATTGCTTCTAAAGCCTGGAGCCTGCAGGCTTACAAGGAGAGAAGATACCAGGTTAATATCCTAGGTCCAGAACTAGCCTGAAGAGGTGACAGAGGTGAATATTTTACTTAACTTGTGGACTTAAGATGGCTGTAAACAGCCATGCGGTGGTGGCACGTGCCTTTCATCCCAGCACTCTGGAGGCAGAGACAGGCGGATCTGAGTTCGAGGCCAGCCTGGTCTACAAGAGCTAGTTCTAGGACAGGAACCAAAAGCTACGGAGAAACCCTGTCTCGAAAATCCAAAAAAAAGATAGCTCTAAACAAAATACAGGTGCACAGCAGAGCATCATTGGGACATGTAAAGTTAATACACATTATTATGGTGATTATGATGATATTGGTGATAATGGTGATAATGAAGATTTTTGAGAAACAGACTATGTATCCTTGTTCATTTCCTCCTTTCTTCTTCTATCCTCCAACCCCTATTATGTGTAACTCTACCTTGTTCTCTTTTAACTCCATTGACCTTGCCCTCTTTTTCTTTAATTGTTTAGATAGATAGATAGATAGATATTCATATATATATATATATCTGTTATAATCAGAGCATATTCCAGGAAGAAAAATCATTTTCATTTGGATCAGATAAGTTTCATATATATATATATATATATATATATATTCAGAACATATAAGTGAAATGTGATAAGTCTGTGATGTTACTTGTATATATGTAAAAACACATACATATATGTACATATATACTTGTAAATACTTGTATGACTTTCAGGACTGACCTCTTAGTATTGGATGTTGACATATAACTACACTTCTATAAGTCTAATAGTATTATTAATGGCATCACCACTTGAGAATCACATGCTCACAAACACTTTACCATTTAATTAACACTTTAAGTTGTTTTGAAGATGTCAGTTAACACCAGTGATTTCATACGTGACATCCAGGTTTATCTTCTCTTCCATAAGCATTGATGATAATTATGAGAGGAACGGTCTTCTAAAGAATCACATTTTATGTAGCATCCCACCCATTTCTCATGCTTACTATTCTCAGAAAGTTTTGAAGTGCTTCAGCCATTGAGATTTTTTAGCTTTGTCTCAGGTCTGTGGTCACTCTTTTGGGGGGATAATTATAATATCATTTAATCTTTTGATTAATGTAATATGTTAAAATATTACAAAAATTGTCATCACCATCAGTAACAGCAACAGCATCACTAGCAGCAGCAGCAGCAGATGTAGCAACATTATTCAGAATCATGATAGTCTCCCTTACCTGTGAATGATTCAAACTCAGTCTTAATTTCCCCAGTGAAGTCACAGCTTCAGGCTTCAGTGTCTGAAGCACAAACACAAACCACATGAAGACGACTCATCATGCTTTTCTCATTTGCTGTAATGCATTGTGAAGGGCATTGACTCTGTATGCCCCTTTGAAGCTTCAGAACATGATTGCAAATGACATGTGTGACATCCAGCAGTTTCCTCCCCCATTCCTATTCGACATGTTAGCAGATTATGCCGGGAAGTGGGAACATGGAGGCAAACGGCTGCTCCTGTCACCTAATGAGACGTTTATTAAGAAACTAGGAGTGATTATAAGTTGCAAATTAGCCATAATGTAAGTAATCAGCTGAGATGTCACATTGGTGGAGGAAAAATGATAAACAGCCAAGTGTTCATCCCTGTGCTCATCAAAAAGAACCCGCAGTTCATTACAGACTTTAATTTGCTGGAATCCCTAGATGTAGGTGGAGGAAGGGAGTGGTTTTTCTAAAGTGCATCCATCAATACCTTTCTATGTTATTTCTCCGCAGACTTCACAGATCACTTAATCACCCTTATGAGGTTTAAAAGTTTTGCCTAAGTATAGTTTTCTGATTTATAAAGTAACAACAGAGAGTAGGGGGACAAAAACGGAAAGCAACATTAGTATAGAAAATAATTAACAGTTTTGAATATGTTCTCAGTTATCACAGCAGCACTTTGGGCACGAAGTCGCTCATCACTACTGTAATGAATTTGTAGATGGTGAACATGCCTCCAGATAAGAATCTTAAGTGGAAGATATGATATATAGTAGGTGGATAAATATCCTTTCTCAGCATACAAAGACTCGAGAAGAACGAAGATGTCATGAAATACCCTAAAAAATGTCAACGGGACATTTTCAGAAAACCATCATATGTTATGTCAGATAAGTTTCAAAAATATTTTGAACTATAATGCTAGTGAAAATAAATAATCAATCATCCCCAACTCTAAGTGCTTGTTACAAATCAGAATCACACAAGTAAATTAATAAGTATATTGGCATTCACTGATTTGTCCTAATACAATACATATATGGCCTAATATATATAATGATTTAATATTAAATAATATATCAAATATGCATGTTAAATACTCATTTGTATTTGTTTTTAATAAATGAACTAATAGTCTCTTTTAGGAAGATGTTTTTTAAGTTGGGCACTTCATAACTTTTCTGACCCAGAAAACATTTAATAAAAAACAGTATTAATTTATTAATTAATGAAATTAAGCAAGTAAAAATACATACAACGTGGAAGACTAGAACAACAAAATATACTTTTAGCAAAAATTTATAATGTTTGGGATTATTGTAATATAAATATCTTTTAACCAGTGTGCTATATTCACTCATTTTACAGATAGTTTACAAGTCTCTGCTACAAATTATTATTTAATTTTCACTTGTTGTATATACTCTTGAAACAAATTTCAAAAGGGTTGTTTAAATCTTTACGTATCTACTGATCACCCTTTAACATGGGAGCACTGTCTGAACTCAGAGTGTCTGTGAAAATGAGCACATATATTTGGAAGGGGAAGTTGGTGGGAGCCTAGGAAAGGAACTGGAGGAGAAGGAATAGGAGTTAAAGCTTATCAAAGCACATTATATAAAGTATGAACTTCTGAAACAATACACATAAATTCAAAGTAGCCAGAGATCCAAATGGTTATTCTTCTTAGTTAGGGTTTCTTTGGCTGTGATAAAACACCATGATCAAAAGCCATTAGAGGAGGAAAGGGTTTATTTCATTTTACAGTTCCGTGTCCCATCACTGAATGAAGTCAGAGTAGGCACTCAAGGCAAGAATCTGAAATCAGAAACTGGAGATGCCATATAGGAATAATGTTTAATGCCTTACCCTGGATGGCTTGCTCTGTTTGCTTTTCTCTTTGTTTTTCTCATACAACTCAACATCACTCACCCCACAAGCACGCCTACATGCTAATCTTATAGAGGTGTTTTATCCATTGCAGTTCCTTCTTCTCAGATAACTGTAGCTTGTGTCAAGTTGACAAAAAAAAAAAAATAGAAATCCACAAACAGAACCGAAATTTAACAAAAATATACATAAAATAAGAAGATGTGAAGAAACTTAATACAATATGCTATTAAGTAAGCAGTGAGATACGGACATCACCTGTTCAAATGGCAAGAAGCCAAATCACTAACAGCATCAAATGCTGGTGCCAGCATGAATGATATCCCTTAGTGGATAAGAAAGCTCATCAATTGCGGTTGGTAATATAAAATTAGAGCAGCCACATAGCAAGGCTTTTGCCATTTATTCATACAATCAAATAAAGTCTGGATACAGTAATTCATATCACTCAAGACGATTAAAAGCCTTCTAATGAAAACATGCAGTGATTGGTTACAATAGTTTTATTCATGATAAAAATAATTCCAGCGTCAACTGAGAGGTCCTTTTAGTCTTTAAAAGAGGACATTCGGCCTCTAAAGGAGGACTTGCCATCACACCCTGCAACCTTGGAGTAGAGGACTTAAAGGGAGCCACGCAGAACACGTGCAGCTAAGACTGTTTTTTAAGTACAGCTTCTTTGGTTGGCTGGAAGAAATCTCTAGTTGCTTATCAGAGCCCTTAATAACAGCAAATGATCTTGGAAATTCTCATTGTCTTCAAAAAGTATACCAATCGCCTTTGAATTTGGTAACACTGAACTTATTTTTAAGTAGTGTTTTACATTGTTTGACATCCTCTGAGCTTCCCTATTGTTTGCTGACAATGATCCTGTATTTCTTTTTGCTTTAATCATGTATTTTATTTAATTCCACATATGAAAATAACCGTCAAGATGTCATCCACATAAATGTTAGGATCCTTGGCATTCTCCCCTTGTATCAGTCATCACAGCCTGATGGATGTTTTCACAGCAGCAGAAAGTTTCTGTTCAAATGAGACAATATTGCTTCGCGTGTTTGAGCTCAGAACCTGGGGTCCAGGTTTAGCATCGTCCTCTCTCATCCCCTTCCCCTCCCAATAAAGCTCTAGTTTTCACCAAGCCCCCTTCCTACTTCCACGGTGTGTGTGTTTGTGTGTGTGCGCGCACGTGCATGAGCACACACAAGAGAGACACACACAGAGAGAGAAACCACACCAAGTTTAATATCAGTTTCCTTCAGGAACATGGGTAAAAAGTTACTTACTTGAGCCAGTGCCCTGTCTGAGTGACTAAATCGCTGGTTCTTTAGCTTTTGAATTAAAATTGTCATTAATTTCAAGTGGCTTCATTTTTAAAGCAGGTTACTCCTAACAGAAAAGTTTTGATCTTCTTCTCACTTGTGCACTGCAAAATGGAATCTATGGCTAAAATTCCTTCCTCAGAGGCAATGAAAGCAAGATCTACCTCTTTTCCTAAGATCCTGACCACAAACTGATACAAAATTCTGCTTAGTACACTCTGGGGTATTAATGAGTTTCTTAGACATCCTTACACAGTTTAAATGAAAAGTTACTGACATGGGTGTGAATGTTCCTCTCCCAGAAGAAACTTCTGAAAAGCTATTACCCAGAAAGGATGAGGGATTTCTTGCAGCCACATAAATTAAGCATCCTTCTAGTCTTCCTGACCTTAGGTCACACTCAATTCAGGCAGAGTTGCACACAATATGGTAGGAATACTCAGATGAGGGTCCTGTGACCCTTCCTACAATCGATTTTCAATTTGTGGGTTTTGAACTTTTGGGGGGTTCAATGATTCTTTTACAGAGTCACCTAAAACCATCAGAAAATACAGATATTTTATATTATGATTCATAACAGTAGTAAAATTACAGTTATGAAGTAACAGTGAAACTGAATTTGATGTTGGGGGTCACCATAGCATGAGGAACTGTATGGAAGGGTTGCAGATTAGGAGGGATGAGATCCTCTGCTCCATACCCTTCCAAGAGGGAATACAAACTGTCAAGAAGCCCAGCTTGGATGATCTTTTTGTGCAGCTGAATGCTCAAAGGTGACAGTTGCTTGGCCTGGAGGACAGGTAACAACATCCTTTACTTTAGAATGAAAATGAGGGCAGCTTTGATGTGTTAAATAGGCACCTCAGCCTTGTGTCTCAGTTTTTCTTGAAACCTAACAACTTTGGCTTTTGTATTCTCTTTCATTGTTGAGTTTTGTTGTCTTCTTCCTTGAATGCTCAAACCTCTAGCTCCCTGTGACTTCTGTGACTTCTGATCATGTCTTTACTTGTCCCAAACATTTCTAAATCCCCATTGGATAGATAGTATCATTTTGTTTCTCTCTGAATAATTTGTCTAGGATATTAAGAACACATAATTAAGAGGTCATAATCTATAGGACTGTAAGAACTCAAAAGAGAAACTGATTCTTTGAGCTAGTTGCAAATGGAAAAAGAAAAAAAAATCACCATTGTAGTCAATGATCCAAAATGTTTGTTTATGTAAGACGGGTTTGAGCTTTGTGAGGATAGAGCTAACTGCATGAGGTAATCCAAGCTGAAAATGCATGGTTTGCTGACTCTGTAAATTACCTGGCACCCCGTGTTTCTGATCTCAGCTACTGTACACACCAAAAGGAAACACATCTTTAGAAAAGCAATATGGGTATTATGTTAATTTCAAAATACAATATAGCTCCTGCATTATAAAGCAGACAAATCCTCCAGGTAATATTGCTATACTGGCAAACCACGAAACTACAGTGAAATTTCAAGCGCATTCCTGCATTTAGAGGGTGTGCACCACGCATGAGTGAAGCTGATACCCACCAGTGCCACTATGCCCTGAAAATGTTTGTCTGTATCTGTCATTTAGAAGGTTCTGATTATCAGATAGCAAATATGTATTTTCAATGGTAGAAATGCATTTAATGTTTAAGTTTACTGAGAATATCACAGTGAAAATGTACCTTAGAAACAAATCTGGGTGATATATTTAGTGATATATTAAGCGTAGGAATCTGGAAGATAATTATTTGAATTTTGGCTTTGTCCTTCACTGGTTATTTGTTTTATTTTGTATATGTCATTGAAAATTTCAATCTCTATTTGAATGTATAAAAGGTATTTCTTTTGTATTTTAAAAAGTAGGATGGAAGTATTTTACAAATTGGATTTAGTAACCAAATGTTATTGAATATAAGCCAACCAAAGAAAGAACTGATTCCCAAGCTTCCTGGTGTTTCATTCTTTCAATGAATCTTAAGTGAAAACTTGAAAAGAAATTTCTCAGTGCAGGGAAACCATAAGGAATTTCTTTATGTGTTTGTTGGGCTGCAAAGACTCTTGATGGGCCCTGTTACAGACCATTCAGCTGGTGGAAATAACAGAACTAATTAGCTGAGGGCCAACCCAACAACTCTAACTCTTACAACAAGGAGTTTTCAAGTTAACTTCACACTTTGCAAAATCTTCATCTATGTCAACTGACAAGGGTTTGGAGGTGGTTACAACAGATTGATAAAAAGTTGCTGAAAGAAAGACAGTGTTCCAGCTGCAGATACTATCTGTAAATAGAACAGAAACAAAAATTCCTTCTCCCTTTTGTTGTGAGGATAAATTATCTTTTAGATAATCATCTCCATTCATAAATACAATTTTATTTACCCTTTAAAATGATTTCTGCACCAGGTGGTAGCAGCACATGCCTTCAGTCCCAGTACTCAGGAGACAGAGGCAGATGAATCTCTGAGTTGGAAGCCAGCCTGAACTACAAAGTGAGTTCCAGGACAGCCAGAGCTTCACAGGGAAACCCTTTCTCAAAAAAAAAAAAAAAAAAAAAAAAAAAAAAAAAAAAAAAAAAATCAATCAAACAAAAAGATTTATGCAGTAATTTAAAAAAAATAGGTCACAATGCAGAGATCCATGGATTGTATAGAGTCCTGCCCCAATTGATACATATACAACACATATCCTACACCTAAGTCTCAGGGAACATTGTGCGAAGGGGACAATAGAGTGTAAGGGCCCAGGCACAGGAAGTCTGCTATGAGATTGTGTCTTCTAAAAATGACAAAGAACTACAGTCAACTAAAGACAGCTCAGAGATAGACAGAGACAGAGAGAGACACACAGAGAAGCAGAGAGAGAGAGGAGAGAGGCAGAAAAAGAGAAGAGAGAGAGAGAATTTTCCCCAAAGACGAATTTTCTTACTAGCTATTCAATCTCAAGTTTTCATCTTTGTAGTCATACACACACACACACACACACACACACACACACACACACACACACACAAAAACAGCTAACATGGATTCTGCAGGTTATCCTTACAGAACAATAACAGTCAACAAAGAGGTCATGAATACGTGAGGGCATAAGGAGCATATTGAAGAATACAGAGGGAAGACAGGGGCACAAGGAAGTCATGTAATTATATGCTAATTAAATAAATTTTAAAGGATAAATTAAAAATAACTGCTTCTAATTTTCTCTGAAGTGGAGTTCTCTTCTGTATTTCAAGCATGATTACTTGAGTGCTTACTGAAACACATTAAAAATGGAGTAAGTTTAGATCTCAGAGGATGGATGACTCAGTGGGTCAAAAGCACCTGCTGCATGAGCCCAGTGACCTGATTCTGGATACCCAGAGCCCACCGAACAGCCTGAAGTAGTGGCATAGATCTATAATCCTACAATGCAGCATTAGTACAGAGAGATAGGAAACAGAGACAAGAGAAAGTTTTGGAAGCTGTGGAACGCTTGATCAGAAACACTGTCTTGCCATCATTTCTCGTGTCTCTTGTACCCTGCATTCCTCTCCCCTAGGTTTATCAGGGACCACCGTTCACATCCCACTGGCCAGGATAGATAGCGCCCAATGTGGGTCTTGAACCCATGACCCTGAGATTAAGAGTCTCGTGCTCTACCCACTAGCCTGCAAAACAAGCACAACAAGAGAATCCCTGTGTCAAATACAAGGTCAAAGGGGAGGACCTATGCCTTCTTGGTTGAGCCTTCTTATGAGATCCCTTTCCTCTCTGACACATTTAGTGAATCTTAGCAGGGACACACATAAGCCATGTCCTCTGATTAGAAAGAATGGGATAGTGGATGTGTTTATTCTAAACTATCACCTTTGTGGTTAATGAGATTTACCACATGAACATTAATGTAATAGCCCAAGCATCACCAAAGTAGCCAGTGATTCTCTTCACCTCCTCTCTGCCTCATGCTCGACATGTGTTGCCAAAGCTAGTCCCAATTAAGCATTAAGCAGCACTATTTTCTTTCTCATAAGTTTTCTCTGCTTCTCAGGGTGAAGAAAATGGTACTCTGATTGATTACTGCCCATGAGTTTGTGCTTAATATAAAGGATCTTTAGGAAGGCATCGTAGCATTCAGCACATGCAAAGGGGTGACAAAAAGCATCCAGATTAACAGCTCATCTCCTCCAAGGAGACTATCAGAGCAAACAGCTGTAAACATGGCAGAAATCCGATTCAAGTTAAGCACAGCAATCTCATTCAGGATATCGATCGTGTCCCTAATAAATTAGTGGGAGAATGCCTGGCTGGGCAGAAAAAAAAAATGACTGTAGGAAATTCCTTACCTGTAAATACTCTTGAATGGTTTTCAAATAGGCTTTGCCCCTTAAGCTTTAAAATACTGCACAAAAATAATCCCTGGTTACCTAGACGTTAGTGTTGAAAGAAGAAATTATTATTAAAATTATAACAATCAATGTTTGACTCATTGACTCCATATGGGCTGCAAATAAAAGGAACAGGAATTAAGACAGAGTTAACGTTTTGAGAAATGAAAGTGTGTTGTTCATTTAAAAAATGTTTTGGGGTAGGGATAGCCTTTTTTAAAAATTATATCTTGCTGGTTAATATAAAAAATACACTGGCAAAGTATTGCTGGTGAAGTGATCTGGCAAGTCAGAAAAAAATTAATAAAAACACCTCCTATTCAGCAGGTTCTGCCAAAAAAAAAGGGGGAAATGTTGCTGTAAATAAAAGAACAATATATAAAGTTAGATGTACAACAGTTCTTACTCCTGAGATGTGGCCTTCAGCAATTTATTGACTACTGAAAAAACCATATGACAGCATGAAGCCAGCAAACAGCTGATAATAGACTATCTGGGAAGAGGATTCTTTTATTCTGCACACAGCAGTGGCTGATAAATGGCTCTACTGCCCTAGCTTACTATTTTCTTCTCAGTTTTCCCCTCCGGCATATCTCAGATCAGAGACTAATAGCCCCCCAGGAGAAAGTATCTTGATACATCCCCTTCCATCTGCGATGGCTATAGTTATCAAACATCTGTCTGTCACTTGAAACAGGGACAGGTTGATAACTTGTCATTTGTCTACCAAAACACTCAGTATCTTTAGCCATAAAGCAGGAGAAAGTAACATAATGTAATTTATTTGTGTAAATCAAGAGGTTTTATGATGCTCCAGTCTCGGCTTAGCCAGAGGCCTTCACAGTATTAACCGGTTCCCTTAATACAAACCCCAAACAATAATGATTTTCACAAAGCTCTCCCACAGTGATCAGAAACTCCTCCCCAAACCATCTAATCACAAGGTTCATTTCAATATTGGGTTTTAGAACAAAAAAAAAAATGGAAATGAGATACTATCAAGTTGACTGCAATAATGTTTCCTCATGAGACTTTCAATGTCCTTTTTTTTTTTTTCAAGATATGTATCAGCATCAACCCAAATGGGTCTTCCTCTTAGATTGAGGCTGTTAACTAAAAGTGTTCATCATTCCACAGAAATCTTCCTAATTGAGAATGGGCACATACTGGGGCCACCATTCAAACTGTTTCCTTGACAAAACAAATACTGAAAGGCTCTTAATTAAGAAAATACATTTTAAGGCGCTTGCATTTGTTTGGTGGTGTTTAAGATGACTTCCAGTTCTTAGAATGTAACTATCAAAGCAAAACCAGCTCTGTGAGAAGCAATGCGAGCTGTAAGAAAGAAGATCTGCAAAGCCGGCTTGAGGAAGGGATTTAAAGACTCTAATGAAGACGGAACAATTAGAGATTCTTGAGCCATTCCGTAACAAGAGGGATTATGGAAGCTGGGACTCCTTGGAGATCAGGAGGGAACAGTGGCAGGTCATTAGAGGTCTGAACCCTACTCTGCAGAGGACATGGGAGGCACTGCCTAGATTCCTTCCTGGAATGATAGATCCTCATTACAGGAGCTCCTGGGAGTAGCGACAGACACCTACTGCTTGTATCTTGAAAGAGTCCTGGAAGGAGGAATCAGTTTTTTCAGGATGTGCCCTCTTCTCCATGTGTGCCTGCCACCACTGACTCAACCGTAGAGGGTGGATGGATGGCCTGCCTCTTCTTCCTCCTTAAGGCCGGGAAGGAAAGGTTTGAAAGCTACATAGCACAGGCACAGCATGGCATAGTTAACTTTACCAAGTACAGTCAGAATACTAAAGCTCACATGGGATTTGGGGGTGGGGATCTTGGTACATCCTTCAGGCTACTTGAGAAAACTGTTGTGTGTGAAGGTGTGTGTTGGGGGGGGGGGTTTATAGTATCTCCCCACATAGAAGTCTATCACTGGAGCAATATCCCTCAAGAGAAATTCCTGAACTCTCGTAGAAGCATGGAAAAAGTGATACCATAAACTTATCACAGAAGGACTAATGAGACTGCTCAGCAGGCAAATGACAGCAGCCTCGGTTCAATCCCTTAGGAACCATGCGATGGAAAGAAAGAAAGAAAGAAAGAAAGAGAGAGAGAGAGAGAGAGAGAGAGAGAGAGAGAGAGAGAGGAAGGAAGGAAGGAAGGAAGGAAGGAAGGA